>NW_026968098.1:0-128671 GCF_028390025.1 Pseudophryne corroboree | reverse complement strand
GTGAGTGACAGCAATCTCACTCTGTGAGAGTGCTGAATCTGCACTTACCCACAGGCTGTGATGGCATACCATATCTGTATTGCGCAAGGAACACGTCCATTAAGGCGTCAGCCTTAATGATCGGAATTTCATTGCTTTTTGGAGTTTGAGTGGAAGAGTTACAACAGGCTTCTGAAATTTCGATCATGTCTAAGAAGCCTTAATGGGACATGTGAAACCGTAAGGTTTTTTGTCTATGGAATATATATATATATATATATATATATATATCACAAACATATATGATTCATACATATATCACACACACATACATGATACATACATGAGAAAGACCTGGGATGGTGATGAGGCCAGGGCCCCCTGCTGATGTTGCGTTGAGGTTCAATCCCACCCAGGGACCTAATTGACCTTGTTATCAGATTTTGGTGATCTTTAAGTAGACAAGTCAAATTTCATACCCCCTGTTATGGTGTAGGGTACCTGGCCTTCTCTGATGTAATCAGAGTTAGATTTGATTCAGTGATTTTATAAAAACATCTAGGAAGCACAATTTAGCAGTGGGTTGCAGAGAAAAAGAAATATGCTGGCAAAAAAATCAAATTGCGTGATTAAACAGCTCTTCATTTTCTGGCTTTATTTTTATGCTAACAAATTTGTTCTCTGAAAAGTGTCCACAAAGCCAAGTCTCTGATTAACACCTTTGTAGGGATGGTTTTTCACCTATTACTAAATTAAACTTGCTTCATTGGAAAGGCAGCAAGATGCATCCTCATTTCAATGTCTACTGAAATAATACAGGTTGACACCAGGAAACATTAACGCCACTGCATCCTTGCTGCTTTCTCATGTGGAAGTCTGTTTAATGTGAAAACAAGGTGATATCTAATTAGCACACAGGTAAGGAATTAAGAAAATCTTTATTTAAGGGTGAAGATGTTTCTCACAAAATCGTTGCCCCAATGCATCATTGAAATTCAAGCTGGAAAGATGATTTTAAAATATCACTTGTACATTTTGTATTGCTCTTCTGGTGACAATGTAGTTTGTTTTTGTCAATTACCATTTTAATAATAGGGTAAAGAAAATGAAGTGGATTTTTGAAAGAAAACAATACTGTCAATATACTATTAAAACAAATTAAAATGGTAAAAGTTATTGTACTTTAAGTAAAAATAAAAGAGACAAAATATCAATCCCAGTTTTGGATTACTTTAATTAACAAAAAAAAAATGCATATAGCAGAGGATAGTTTCAATCTGCCTACCTCTGGGTTATGGGCCCAGCATGCTTCCATTGCAGTACTCTGCTGCACATGTAAGTTCAAGAGATCCTGAAGCACTCACTCATCATGGGAAAGTACCAATGTGTTTCTTCGTTGGTTGATGGAAGAAACATCTTACAAAAACTCTCCAGATTATTGACTTTTTAAAGCAGGGCTGGCCAAACCAGTCCTCGAGATCTACTAACAGTTCACATTTTCTAGACTACCTAGCTGGTGCACAGGTGTAGTCATTACTAATTAAGATGTGCTGCATTCATTCCTAACTGACCATTCTACAGATCTCCAGGAGGCCTGGAAAACATGAACTGTTGGAAGATCTCGAGGACCGGTTTGGCCAGCCCTGTTTTAAAGTTTTTCTAGGAAACGTTTTAGATGAATGCTTATTAGCCTTTGTCAGTATGGACTTTTGCAAAGTGTCTCTGTGGCACAATCAGTTAGTATGTACGGCTATTAACCAAAAGGTTGGTGGTTCAATCCCACCCAGGGACCTAATTGACCTTATCAGATTTTGGTGATCTTTAAGTAGACAAGTCAAAATTTCAAACCCCCTGTTATGGTGTAGGGTACCTGGCCTTCTCTGATGTAATCAGAGTTAGATTTGATTCAGTGATTTTATAAAAACAGCTAGGAAGCACAATTTAGCAGTGGGTTGCAGAGAAAAAAAATATGCTGGCAGAAAAATCCAATTGAGTGATTAAACAGCTCTTTATTTTCTGGCTTTATTTTTATGCTAACAAATTTGTTCTCTGAAAAGTGTCCACAAAGCCAAGTCTCTGATTAACACCTTTGTAGGGATGGTTTTTCACCTATTACTAAATTAAACTTGCTTCATTGGAAAGGCAGCAAGATGTATCCTCATTTCAATGTCTACTGAAATAATACAGGTTGACACCAGGAAACATTAACGCCACTGCATCCTTGCTGCTTTCTCATGTGGAAGTCTGTTTAATGTGAAAACAAGGTGATATCTAATTAGCACACAGGTAAGGAATTAAGAAAATCTTTATTTAAGGGTGAAGATGTTTCTCACAAAATCGTTGCCCCAATGCATCATTGAAATTCAAGCTGGAAAGATGATTTTAATATATCACTTGTACATTTTGTATTGCTCTTCTGGTGACAATGTAGTTTGTTTTTGTCAATTACCATTTTAATAATAGGGTAAAGAAAATTAAGTGGATTTTTGAAAGAAAACAATACTGTCAATATACTATTAAAACAAATTAAAATGGTAAAAGTTATTGTACTTTAAGTAAAAATAAAAGAGACAAAATATCAATCCCAGTTTTGGATTACTTTAATTAACAAAAAAAAAATGCATATAGCAGAGGATAGTTTCAATCTGCCTACCTCTGGGTTATGGGCCCAGCATGCTTCCATTGCAGTACTCTGCTGCACATGTAAGTTCAAGAGATCCTGAAGCACTCACTCATCATGGGAAAGTATCAATGTGTTTCTTCGTTGGTTGATGGAAGAAACATCTTACAAAAACTCTCCAGATTATTGACTTTTTAAAGTTTTCTAGGAAACGTTTTAGATGAATGCTTATTAGCCTTTGTCAGTATGGACTTTTGCAAAGTGTCTCTGTGGTGCAATCGGTTAGTGTGTTTGGCTATTAACCAAAAGGTTGGTGGTTTAATCCCACCCAGGGACGTAATTGACCTTGTTATCAGATTTTGGTGATCTTTAAGTATACAAGTCAAATTTCATACCCCCTGTTATGGTGTAGGGTACCAGGCCTTCTCTGATGTAATCAGAGTTAGATTTGATTCAGTGATTTTATAAAAACATCTAGGAAGCACAATTTAGCAGTGGGTTGCAGAGAAAAAGAAATATGCTGGCAAAAAAATCAAATTGCGTGATTAAACAGCTCTTCATTTTCTGGCTTTATTTTTATGCTAACAAATTTGTTCTTCATTACGTCCCTGGGTGGGATTGAACCACCAACCTTTTGGTTAATAGCCAAACACACTAACCGATTGCGCCACAGAGACACTTTGCAAAAGTCCATACTGACAAAGGCTAATAAGCATTCATCTAAAACGTTTCCTAGAAAAACTTTAAAAAGTCAATAATCTGGAGAGTTTTTGTAAGATGTTTCTTCCATCAACCAACGAAGAAACACATTGGTACTTTCCCATGATGAGTGAGTGCTTCAGGATCTCTTGCACTTACATGTGCAGCAGAGTACTGCAATGGAAGCATGCTGGGCCCATAACCCAGAGGTAGGCAGATTGAAACTATCCTCTGCTATATGCATTTTTTTTGTTAATTAAAGTAATCCAAAACTGGGATTGATATTTTGTCTCTTTTATTTTTACTTAAAGTACAATAACTTTTACCATTTTAATTTGTTTTAATAGTATATTGACAGTATTGTTTTCTTTCAAAAATCCACTTCATTTTCTTTACCCTATTATTAAAATGGTAATTGACAAAAACAAACTACATTGTCACCAGAAGAGCAATACAAAATGTACAAGTGATATATTAAAATCATCTTTCCAGCTTGAATTTCAATGATGCATTGGGGCAACGATTTTGTGAGAAACATCTTCACCCTTAAATAAAGATTTTCTTAATTCCTTACCTGTGTGCTAATTAGATATCACCTTGTTTTCACATTAAACAGACTTCCACATGAGAAAGCAGCAAGGATGCAGTGGCGTTAATGTTTCCTGGTGTCAACCTGTATTATTTCAGTAGACATTGAAATGAGGATACATCTTGCTGCCTTTCCAATGAAGCAAGTTTAATTTAGTAATAGGTGAAAAACCATCCCTACAAAGGTGTTAATCAGAGACTTGGCTTTGTGGACACTTTTCAGAGAACAAATTTGTTAGCATAAAAATAAAGCCAGAAAATGAAGAGCTGTTTAATCACGCAATTTGATTTTTTTGCCAGCATATTTCTTTTTCTCTGCAACCCACTGCTAAATTGTGCTTCCTAGATGTTTTTATAAAATCACTGAATCAAATCTAACTCTGATTACATCAGAGAAGGCCAGGTACCCTACACCATAACAGGGGGTATGAAATTTGACTTGTCTACTTAAAGATCACCAAAATCTGATAACAAGGTCAATTACGTCCCTGGGTGGGATTGAACCACCAACCTTATGGTTAATAGCCGTACACACTAACTGATTGCGCCACAGAGACACTTTGCAAAAGAACATACTGACAAATGCTAATAAGCATTCATCTAAAACGTTTCCTAGAAAAACTTAAAAACAGGGCTGGCCAAACCGGTCCTCGAGATCTTCAAACAGTTCATGTTTTCCAGGCCTCCTGGAGATCTGTAGAATGGTCAGTTAGGAATGAATGCAGCACATCTTAATTAGTAATGACTACACCTGTGCACCAGCTAGGTAGTCTAGAAAATGTGAACTGTTAGTAGATCTCGAGGACTGGTTTGGCCAGCCCTGCTTTAAAAAGTCAATAATCTGGAGAGTTTTTGTAAGATGTTTCTTCCATCAACCAACGAAGAAACACATTGGTACTTTCCCATGATGAGTGAGTGCTTCAGGATCTCTTGAACTTACATGTGCAGCAGAGTACTGCAATGGAAGCATGCTGGGCCCATAACCCAGAGGTAGGCAGATTGAAACTATCCTCTGCTATATGCATTTTTTTTTTGTTAATTAAAGTAATCCAAAACTGGGATTGATATTTTGTCTCTTTTATTTTTACTTAAAGTACAATAACTTTTACCATTTTAATTTGTTTTAATAGTATATTGACAGTATTGTTTTCTTTTAAAAATCCACTTCATTTTCTTTACCCTATTATTAAAATGGTAATTGACAAAAACAAACTACATTGTCACCAGGAGAGCAATACAAAATGTACAAGTGATATATTAAAATCATCTTTCCAGCTTGAATTTCAATGATGCATTGGGTCAACAATTTTGTGAGAAACATCTTCACCCTTAAATAAAGATTTTCTTAATTCCTTACCTGTGTGCTAATTAGATATCACCTTGTTTTCACATTAAACAGACTTCCACATGAGAAAGCAGCAAGGATGCAGTGGCGTTAATGTTTCCTGGTGTCAACTTGTATTATTTCAGTAGACATTGAAATGAGGATGCATCTTGCTGCCTTTCCAATGAAGCAAGTTTAATTTAGTAATAGGTGAAAAACCATCCTTACAAAGGTGTTAATCAGAGACTTGGCTTTGTGGACACTTTTCAGAGAACAAATTTGTTAGCATAAAAATAAAGCCAGAAAATGAAGAGCTGTTTAATCACTCGATTGGATTTTTCTGCCAGCATATTTTTTTTCTCTGCAACCCACTGCTAAATTGTGCTACCTAGCTGTTTTTTATAAAATCACTGAATCAAATCTAACTCTGATTACATCAGAGAAGGCCATGTACCCTACACCATAAGAGGAGGTTTGAAATTTTGACTTGTCTACTTAAATATCACCAAAATCTGATCACAAGGTTAATTACGTCCCTGGGTGGGATTGAACCACCAACCTTTTGGTTAATAGTCAAACACACTAACCGATTGCGCCACAGAGACACTTTGCAAAAAGTACATACTGACAAAGGCTAATATGCATACATCTAGAACGTTTCCTAGAAAAACATTAAAAAATCAATAATCTGGAGAGTTTTTGTAAGATGTTTCTTCCATCAACCAATGAAGAAACACATTGGTACTTTCCCATGATGAGTGAGTGCTTCAGGATCTCTTGCACTTACGTGTGCAGCAGAGTACTGCAATGGAAGCATGCTGGACCCATAACCCAGAGGTAGGCAGTTTGAAACTATCCTTTGCTATATGCATTTTTTTTTGTTAATTTAAGTAATCAAAACTGGGATTGATATTTTTGCTCTTTTATTTTTACTTAAAGTACAATAACTTTTACCATTTTAATTTGTTTTAATAGTATATTGACAGTATAGTTTTCTTTCAAAAATCCACTTAATTTTCTTTACCCTATTATTAAAATGGTAATTGACAAAAAAAAACTACATTGTCAACAGAAGAGCAATACAAAATGTACAAGTGATATATTAAAATCATCTTTCCAGCTTGAATTTCAATGATGCATTGGGGCAACAATTTTGTGAGAAACATCTTCACCCTTAAATAAAGATTTTTGTAATTTCTTACCTGTGTGCTAATTAGATATCACCTTGTTTTCACATTAAACAGACTTCCACATGAGAAAGCAGCAAGGATGCAGTGGCGTTAATGTTTCCTGGTGTCAACCTGTATTATTTCAGTAGACATTGAAATGAGGATGCATCTTGCTGCCTTTCCAATGAAGCAAGTTTAATTTAGTAATAAGTGAAAAACCATCCCTACAAAGGTGTTAATCAGAGACTTGGCTTTGTGGACACTTTTCAGAGAACAAATTTGTTAGCATAAAAATAAAGCCAGAAAATGAAGAGCTGTTTAATCACGCAATTTGATTTTTTTGCCAGCATATTTCTTTTTCTCTGCAACCCACTGCTAAATTGTGCTTCCTAGATGTTTTTATAAAATCACTGAATCAAATCTAACTCTGATTACATCAGAGAAGGCCAGGTACCCTACACCATAACAGGGGGTATGAAATTTGACTTGTCTACTTAAAGATCACCAAAATCTGATAACAAGGTCAATTAGGTCCCTGGGTGGGATTGAACCACCAACCTTTTGGTTAATAGCCGTACATACTAACTGATTGCGCCACAGAGACACTTTGCAAAAGTTCATACTGACAAAGGCTAATAAGCATTCATCTAAAACGTTTCCTAGAAAAACTTTAAAAAGTCAATAATCTGGAGAGTTTTTGTAAGATGTTTCTTCCATCAACCAACGAAGAAACACATTGGTACTTTCCCATGATGAGTGAGTGCTTCAGGATCTCTTGCACTTACATGTGCAGCAGAGTACTGCAATGGAAGCATGCTGGGCCCATAACCCAGAGGTAGGCAGATTGAAACTATCCTCTGCTATATGCATTTTTTTTTTGTTAATTAAAGTAATCCAAAACTGGGATTGATATTTTGGCTCTTTTATTTTTACTTAAAGTACAATAACTTTTACCATTTTAATTTGTTTTAATAGTATATTGACAGTATTGTTTTCTTTTAAAAATCCACTTCATTTTCTTTACCCTATTATTAAAATGGTAATTGACAAAAACAAACTACATTGTCACCAGAAGAGCAATACAAAATGTACAAGTGATATATTAAAATCATCTTTCCAGCTTGAATTTCAATGATGCATTGGGGCAACGATTTTGTGAGAAACATCTTCACCCTTAAATAAAGATTTTCTTAATTCCTTACCTGTGTGCTAATTAGATATCACCTTGTTTTCACATTAAACAGACTTCCACATGAGAAAGCAGCAAGGATGCAGTGGCGTTAATGTTTCCTGGTGTCAACCTGTATTATTTCAGTAGACATTGAAATGAGGATGCATCTTGCTGCCTTTCCAATGAAGCAAGTTTAATTTAGTAATAGGTGAAAAACCATCCCTACAAAGGTGTTAATCAGAGACTTGGCTTTGTGGACACTTTTCAGAGAACAAATTTGTTAGCATAAAAATAAAGCCAGAAAATGAAGAGCTGTTTAATCACGCAATTTGATTTTTTTGCCAGCATATTTCTTTTTCTCTGCAACCCACTGCTAAATTGTGCTTCCTAGATGTTTTTATAAAATCACTGAATCAAATCTAACTCTGATTACATCAGAGAAGGCCAGGTACCCTACACCATAACAGGGGGTATGAAATTTGACTTGTCTACTTAAAGATCACCAAAATCTGATAACAAGGTCAATTAGGTCCCTGGGTGGGATTGAACCTCAACGCAACATCAGCAGGGGGCCCTGGCCTCATCACCATCCCAGGTCTTTCTCATGTATGTATCATGTATGTGTGATATATGTATGTATGATATATGTATGAATCATATATGTTTGTGATATATATATATATATATATATATATATATTTATATTCCATAGACAAAAAACCTTACGGTTTCACATGTCCCATTAAGGCTTCTTAGACATGATCGAAATTTCAGAAGCCTGTTGTAACTCTTCCACTCAAACTCCAAAAAGCAATGAAATTCCGATCATTAAGGCTGACGCCTTAATGGACGTGTTCCTTGCGCAATACAGATATGGTATGCCATCACAGCCTGTGGGTAAGTGCAGATTCAGCACTCTCACAGAGTGAGATTGCTGTCACTCACACAATGGTGGAGCTGCTAATTCACAGATTTGTGTGCTCATTGGAATACACACATGCAGTCTATGCAACTGAAGGTCTGAGCAGTTTTGTGGTGCTCCCATCCCACACAGTGCCCACAACCATCCCATTCAGTCAACACAACAAAGCCACCTTGTTACAACATCCTTCTAACTCCATACATCCATCTCACTTAGTATACACATTTAGCTCCCTCAAACATCTTGGTTAATTGCTAAACTATAATACCCCATCTACGGTCTATGCATCTACACTTACTTCCCCTATACACCCCCATGCTGCCCGGTCTTCCCCAATCCCTACTGCTGTGTTCTCCCATCTGTGCTAGTCTGTACTAACTTATCTGTACCATCTGTCTTTCCCCACCTGTGCATTGTCTGTACCACCGTTTCCTTCTCTCTGTGCTGCTCAGTGTTTCCTTCTTCAACGTCACTCCGCCTCCTCCAGTACATGGCACACTGTCTTCTCTCCCATCTGCACCAGTTTTCTACCCATCCATGCCAGTGTTTTCAACCCATCTGCACCATTTCCCCCATCTGCACCGCTCTGTCTCCCTTCCCATACTTGCTGCTTAATCTACCCCCTATCCACACCACTCTTACCCTATTCATGTAGCTGACATCCTGAAGGTAAATTTAGTGGATCCTGCGCTCTTGGCAGGGGGATAACCGCCACAGCCCACCCCCCAGTGGTCCGGAAACGCCTCCGTTGTGCAGACCATGCCCTGCCAATGGCATTCTAACGCTGTTTGCACGCCCCCCTCCTTCCCCGCAACCACCTCTGCCTATCAATCAGGCAGGGTGATAGCATCTCACTGGGCTCCTGGGGTACGCACGCGCAGTGCGGCCATTGCACGTGCGCACCTCACAAACTAATTCAGACTGCAATCGCTGCTGCTGCTGCGGTCTGAATTACCCCCTGTGTTTCTCTGTCCCCCCCATTAGTGCTGCTTAGTGTTCCCTCTATCCACACACTTCTGTTCCCCCATCCACACCGCTCTCCTCCCTCCAATCAACAACACTCTTACCTCATCTGAGCAGCTTTGTCTTCCGCTCAGACCTTCAGTTGCATAGACTGCATGTGTGTATTCCAATGAGCACACAAATCTGTGAATTAGCAGCTCCACCATTGTGTGAGTGACAGCAATCTCACTCTGTGAGAGTGCTGAATCTGCACTTACCCACAGGCTGTGATGGCATACCATATCTGTATTGCGCAAGGAACACGTCCATTAAGGCGTCAGCCTTAATGATTGGAATTTCATTGCTTTTTGGAGTTTGAGTGGAAGAGTTACAACAGGTTTCTGAAATTTCGATCATGTCTAAGAAGCCTTAATGGGACATGTGAAACCGTAAGGTTTTTTGTCTATGGAATTTCATCGCTTTTTTTAAATTTATTTTTTTTATTCAGAAATGTAAAATTTCACTTAAAGAATAAACATTTGATTTTTTAAATGTTTAATGAAAATGTTCGTATAACATCACTGTTCTGTGCAAAATTATTTTATTAACCAAACCAAATTGTTTAAGGTCCGTACACACTTAACGATTTAATGAGCGACGTCGCTCATTTTATCGTTAAGTGTGTATGCAGCCAGCGACAAACGATGCGCGGCCCCGCGGGTCGGCAACAATCTTCGCTGTCGGTAGGGCATGCAGGAAGGATGTGGACTGTCGTCCACGACCTTCATGCAGGGCTGGCGGGGGCGTGACGTCACTGAGCGATATGAGCGGTCATATCGCTCAGTGTGTACAGTCGGCCGCCGGCCGGCCCGGGAGGGGAAACATTAGACGATGTAGCTCACAGAGCGACATCGTTTAATGTGTACGGGCCTTTAGACTTTGGTCAAAATATTTTGCTGCCTTTGCAGCTGATGCAGGGAGGGGGGTAGGCGGCAGCAGCCTGTAACTGAGGCTGGAGGTAGGCGTGAAATGCATTGCTTGTACGTGTGAGTGCGTGGTGTCAGGTGCTGCGCGTGTATATGTGTGTGTGTGTCAGGTGCTGCCTGTGTATGTGTGTGTCAGCTCCTGTGTGTATGTGTGTGTCAGGTGCTGCGTGTATATATGAGTGTGTCTGATGGTGCGTGTGTATGCGTCAGCTGCCGCACGTGTGTGTGTGTGTGTCAGGTGTTGCGGGTGTATATGTGTGTGAGTATCAGGTGCTCCGCGTGTGTACAAGTGTATGTCTGGTGCTGTGCATGAATACGTATGTCTGTGTCAGGTGATGCGCGTGTACATGAGTGTGCGTCAGGTGCTGCGCGTGTACATGAGTGTGCATTAGGTGCTGCGCGTGTACATGAGTGTGCGTCAGGTGCTGCGTGTGTACATGAGTGTGCGTCAGGTGCTGCGCGTGTACATGTGTGTGCGTCAGGTGCTGCGCGTGTACATGTGTGTGCCTCAGGTGCTGCACGTGTCTATGTGTGTGTGAGTAAGGCACTGCGTGTGTATGTGTGTGTCTGATGGTGTGCGTGTATATGTATGTGTCAGGTGCTGCATGTATATGCATGTGTCAGGTGCTGCGTGTATATGCATGTGTCAGGTGCTGCGTGTATATGCATGTGTCAGGTGCTGCGTGTATATGCATGTGTCAGGTGCTGCATGTTTATTTTATTGTGTCTGATGGTACGTGTGTGTGTCAGGTGCCGCACGTGTATGTGTGTGTGTGTCAGGTGTTGCGCGTGTATGTGTGGGTCAGGTGCTGCATGTTTATTTTATTGTGTCTGATGCTACGTGTGTGTGTGTGTCAGGTGCCGCACGTGTATGTGTGTGTGTCAGGTGTTGCGCGTGTATGTGTGGATCAGGTGCTGCATGTTTATTTTATTGTGTCTGATGCTACGTGTGTGTGTGTCAGGTGCCGCACGTGTATGTGTGTGTGTCAGGTGTTGCGCGTGTATGTGTGTGTCAGGTGCCGCGCGTGTATGTGTGTGTCAGGTGCCGTTCCCCTTCTTCCCATCCCAGCTCTCTCTGTAGAATACAGCTCTGCACCCAGAGAGAGGGAAAGACTAGGGGGCTGATCACTGCACTGCTCACTTTTTGGTCATGAGTTCGGCCTCCTGTTTCTTCCAGTGCTGTGTTCCTGCAGCCTAGCCCTCCCTGTTGTGCCAGAGAATCAGCCCTTCCTTCCCCTGACAGAGAGAGAGAGCCCGAGGCAGATACACTCTTCCCGTAGCTGGCCTACCCCCAGTACTTCAGCACTGGCCATGCGGCAGTCAACAAAGGAGACCAGCAGGGGGTTCTGGCAGCATCAACTGTGGCCACAGCTGGATCGGGGAGGCCTGCAGTGTCTGAGGTGGGCAACACTTCCTCCGCCGCTGTCACCTTCCCCTGCCGGAGAGAAAGCCAGAGACATACCCTTCCCGCAGCTGGGATACCCCTAGTACCTCAGCGCTGGACAGGCAGAAGTCTATGGAGGGGACCGGCAGGGGTTTCGGGCCGCCGCAGCAGCAGCGGCCGCAGTCAGATCAGGGAGGCCTGCAGGGTCAGAACTGGGCAGCACTTCCACCAACACTGTCACCTCTGTGCTGGGCATGTACACCAGTCCGTACGGACGGAGGTGTCCACAACAGGCAGCAGTATAATGAGTCAGACAAACTCATTACACGCTGCCCACTGCTGCGCCGCATGCCCTCGATGGAGGAAGCCTAGATGCGGTCCCCAGCGGCAGCGAGGGAGAAGGGTGATCACATCACCCTTCAACCCAGCACCTCACAATCAGCTGGGGATCTGCAGTAGCTTCATCTCTCTCTTCCTCTCCCTCTCTGACAGCACAGCAGCCCCTCTGGGTCCCATGTAGCTCTGCCCCCCTGCTCACAGTTCACTCGGCCTCTCCTGATTAAAAAGAAAATAAGAGCCTGACCTGCTGCTCAGATGCGAGGAGGGGACGGGCGGTAGGTCCTCTGTGAGTACACTACACAGTCAAAATTAACTCTGACTCCTCACAACAGTGTGGACTGCAGGCGACGTCAGATGCCAATTTGGGTGTGCTTGCCGCACTACCTGCCCATCAAGCCCAACGTGGCATTTTGTATTAGGAACCCTATAACAGCATTCCGACATCCCTCCCTATGACGCTGCCATCCATACACTGCCGCTCTCATACATCCGTACACCGCCACTCTCATACATCCGCACACTGCCGCTCTCACACAACTGTACACTGTTGCTCTCATACATCCATACACTGCCGCTCTCATACATCCGTACAACCCCGCTCTCATACATCCGTACAACCCCGCACTCTTACAGCCGCACTCTTACAGCCGCACTCTTACAGCCGCACACTGCCGCACTCTTACAGCCGCACACCGCCGCACGCATACAGCCGCACACCATCGCACTCATACAGCCGCACACCGACGCAGTTATACAGCCGTACATTGCCGCTCTCATACATCCGCACACTGCCGCTCTCATACATCCGCACACTGCCGCTCACATCTATACATACATAGCCTTCATACATCTACACATCCAATCCCCGCGCAAGGGAACACTGAAATCACTATCACTTTTCCCCGGGGTGTGACCACAGCCAGCCACTACTCCGGCCACCTTCTTGTGACACCAAAATGCATCTTACCTATCATCAGGGTGGTGCTGCTGCTGGGGGCAGGTTGCTGCCTCAGTCTCCTAGTTGGTGCTGCGATTGGAGGGGGTACTGCTTCCCTGTGCTGCCACTGTCTCCCGGATCATCGTGCCGCTGGCTGAATTGCAGCTTGACGCTACTGCTGCCGGGAGTAACAGCTTCCTGACTGTTGTTGCTGGTGGCTGCCTACTGCTCATTGCCGCCGGAACACTGACCGGCTCGGCAGTGATGCTGGCGGAGGAGTAGTGGCGGTGGGGTGGTGCCTGCTCCCTTCCCTCGAGCATGCCGCAGTGTAAAAAAATAAATAATAGAGAGCATACCAGGGTGAGAGTCTGTATGGATCACAGTGATTACACGGGGCACAGCATAAGGACACCTTGCTGTGAGGGGCTCTGCCCACACAGATTGCTGCACCCTCTCTGATGTCAGCCGCTGCCCTCTCGTTCTCTGGGCGGCCAGTTCCAGTGTGAGGTAGGAGAGGAAGAGAACACACAGGTGTTAGGCGCCGTGGTCCGCGATGTCCTCGCGGCCCGGCGCCTAGCAACTAGGGACGCCGAGTGTGCTAGCCGCCGGCTCCCTAGCAACGCTAGGACGCCGGGCGCGCTGAGCCGCCTGGACCCTAGCAACGGGGACGCCACGGACGGACTGCGCTCCCCTTGCAGGGTCAATCAAGTAAACTACACACACACACACTTGTCTTCTGGTCATGCAGCAAGGCAGCTGCACGGCATTGTGCTAATCAGGCTCTGAACTTCTGATTGAAGGACTCCCTGCTAAATACCTTCTCAGTGCTTCACACAGACGCCGGTAATAGCTTCCTGCATGCTGCTTTGGTTTGCTGACGTCTGTTCCAGTTCTGCTGTGTCCGGTCATTCCTGTCCTCAGAGTTCCTGAATCTTAGTGTTGTCATCTCTTCCCAAGGAGTCTTCCAGTCCTCATTTACCCGCAACAGTCGCTAGAGGATCTCGTGTGGTTTTCGTGAGTGGCGGCTCTGCCGCGTGCTGCGGCCTAGGCCGCTTTATTTTGTATTCTGTGTTGGTGCATTTGCGGAGGTTTACGCTCCCACACTCCTCTCCGGAACTCGCCGGTGCCGGGTAGAAGAGTGGACAAGTGGGTATTTTGGTTGTCCTTTTCCCTGGCGGTTTTCCGCACATACTCTAGTTTAAAGTTAGTTTTGAGCCCCTGGCTTTGTTGTTTAGTAGAGGGCCCCTTGTTATCACCCTGTCTCGGATTTCTCTTGGTCTCCCATTAAGACCTGAGGGGGCATCGGAGTTGGGCAGACGTAATCCGCCCTTCAAACGCGGCAGCCATGGGCCCAAGCAACCATAGTCTCGCAAGAGATTTCTGACAGCACGGGCGAGACAACGGAGATAGGGCGCCAGGGGCTATTCCCGTTCCCACTCCCTTTCCAAGCATTACGTTCCAGTACTCAGGTCCTTGCTATAAGATATCCCCAGACCAGAGTATTGGAATCATAACAACAGGAGAGCAGCCCTGATATATAACAGAGGTGGAAGTTCTATAGGCAGCAGAGACGGAGACCAGCCAGCCAGTCTCCCAGTGCCCTGATCACTACACGCCGCCAGCACAGCATTACAGGAGGGTCCTATAGTGCTGCCCTGAGCTAACAGGTGTGTGTACCAGTGTGCTGCGCCCTGGTGTCTCTGAGAGGGGTGAGGTCACCGTGCCGCTTTAGTATATGGCTTTTCCTTAGTACTGTAAGTTACAGCCCTGCACTAGTAGTGGCAACTCTGCCCTATGTGAACCTGTGAGGTTATTTTCCTATTTACAGAATAACCGGGGAGAAGGCGGCCATATTGCGGCTCTCAAGAGAAGGCACTCTAGTACACCCCCTGCTGGCGGCCACTGCGCAGGCGCAACAAATTGAAATGCCCGATCTCTATAATGGGGCATATTTCTCTTAATTAAAAAAAACCTGTAACTTTCTGAAAAACCACAACCCCAAAAGGCACTTCACAGGGACATGCTCTATCTAATAAAACAAACCCCAAGTCATATATATATATATATATATATATATATATATATAATAAGATTTTACTCACCGGTAAATCTATTTCTCGTAGTCCGTAGTGGATGCTGGGACTCCGTAAGGACCATGGGGAATAGCGGCTCCGCAGGAGACTTGGCACAACTAAAGAGAGCTTTAGGACTACCTGGTGTGCACTGGCTCCTCCCCCTATGACCCTCCTCCAGACCTCAGTTAGGATACTGTGCCCGGAAGAGCTGACACTAAGGAAGGATTTTGAATCCCGGGTAAGACTCATACCAGCCACACCAATCACACCGTACAACTCGTGATATTATACCCAGTTAACAGTATGACAACAACGGAGCCTCTGCACAGATGGCTCTCAACAATAACCCTTTTGTTAACAATAACTATGTACAAGTACTTGGGATGGGCGCCCAGCATCCACTACGGACTACGAGAAATAGATTTACCGGTGAGTAAAATCTTATTTCTCTGACGTCCTAGTGGATGCTGGGAACTCCGTAAGGACCATGGGGAATAGCGGCTCCGCAGGAGACTGGGCACAAAAAGTAAAAGCTTTAGACTAGCTGGTGTGCACTGGCTCCTCCCCCTATGACCCTCCTCCAAGCCACAGTTAGATTTTTGTGCCCGAACGAGAAGGGTGCAAGCTAGGTGGCTCTCCTGAGCTGCTTAGAAGTAAAAGTTTAAATAGGTTTTTTATTTTCAGTGAGTCCTGCTGGCAACAGGCTCACTGCATCGTGGGACTAAGGGGAGAAGAAGCGAACTCACCTGACTGCAGAGTGGATTGGGCTTCTTGGCTACTGGACATTAGCTCCAGAGGGACGATCACAGGTTCAGCCTGGATGGGTCCCGGAGCCGCGCCGCCGGCCCCCTTACAGAGCCAGAAGAGCGAAGAGGTCCGGAGAAAGCGGCGGCAGAAGACGTTCCTGTCTTCAAATAAGGTAGCGCACAGCACTGCAGCTGTGCGCCATTGCTCTCAGCACACTTCACACTCCGGTCACTGAGGGTGCAGGGCGCTGGGGGGGAGCGCCCTGAGACGCAATAAAAACAATATAAAAACCTTATATGGCTAAAAAAAATGCATCACATATAGCTCCTGGGCTATATGGATGCATTTATCCCCTGCCAGTTTCCTGAAAAAAGCGGGAGAAAAGGCCGCCGTGAAGGGGGCGGAGCCTTTCTCCTCAGCACACAAGCGCCATTTTCTTTCACAGCTCCGCTGGAAGGACGGCTCCCTGACTCTCCCCTGCAGTCCTGCACTACAGAAACAGGGTAAAACAGAGAGGGGGGCACTATTGGCAGCTAATATATAAATACAGCAGCTATAACAGGGAGTAACACTTATATAAGGTTATCCCTGTATATATATAGCGCTCTGGTGTGTGCTGGCAAACTCTCCCTCTGTCTCCCCAAAGGGCTAGTGGGGTCCTGTCCTCTATCAGAGCATTCCCTGTGTGTGTGCTGGGTGTCGGTACGATTGTGTCGACATGTATGAGGAGGAAAATGATGTGGAAGCAGAGCAATTGCCTGTGTTAGTGATGTCACCCCCTAGGGGGTCGACACCTGACTGGATGGTAGTAATTAAAGAATTACGTGACAATGTCAGCACTTTGCAAAAAACTGTTGACGACATGAGACAGCCGACAAATCAATTAGTGCCTGTTCAGGCGTCTCAGACACCGTCAAGGGCGCTAAAACGCCCGTTACCTCAGATGGTCGACACAGACCCTGACACGGATACTGAATCCAGTGTCGACGGTGACGAGACAAACGTAATGTCCAGTAGGGCCACACGTTACATGATCACGGAAATGAAGGAGGCATTAAACATTTCTGACACTACAAGTACCACAAAAAAGGGTATTATGTGGGGTGTGAAAAAACTACCAGTGGTTTTTCCTGAGTCAGATGAATTAAATGAGGTGTGTGATAAAGCGTGGGTTTCCCCCGATAAAAAACTGCTGATTTCTAATAAATTATTGGCACTATACCCTTTCCCGCCAGAGGTTAGGGCACGTTGGGAAACACCCCCTAGGGTAGATAAGGCGCTCACACGCTTATCAAAACAAGTGGCATTACCGTCTCCTGATACGGCCGCTCTCAAGGAACCAGCTGATAGAAGGCTGGAAAATATCTTAAAAGGTATATACACACATACCGGTGTTATACTGCGACCAGCGATCGCCTCAGCCTGGATGTGCAGCGCTGGAGTGGCTTGGTCGGATTCCCTGACTGAAAATATTGATACCCTGGATAGGGACAGTATATTATTAACTATAGAGCATTTAAAGGATGCATTACTATATATGCGAGATGCACAGAGGGATATTTGCACCCTGGCATCTAGAGTAAGTGCGATGTCCATTTCTGCCAGAAGAACGTTATGGACGCGACAGTGGTCAGGTGATGCGGATTCCAAACGACATATGGAAGTATTGCCGTATAAAGGGGAGGAGTTATTTGGGGTCGGTCTATCGGACCTGGTGGCCACAGCAACGGCTGGAAAATCCACCTTTTTACCCCAGGTCACCTCTCAGCAGAAAAAGACACCGTCTTTTCAAACCCAGTCCTTTCGTCCCTATAAGGGCAAGAGGGAAAAAGGCCGCTCGTTCCTGCCCCGGGGCAGAAGAAGGGGAAAAAGACTGCACCATGCAGCCTCTTCCCAGGAGCAGAAGCCCTCCCCCGCTTCTGCCAAGTCCTCAGCATGACGCTGGGGCTCTGCAAGCAGACTCGGGCACGGTGGGGGGCCGTCTCAAGAATTTCAGCGCGCAGTGGGCTCACTCGCAAGTGGACCCCTGGATCCTGCAGGTAGTATCACAGGGGTACAAATTGGAATGCGAGACGTCTCCCCCTCGCTGGTTCCTGAAGTCTGCTCTACCAACGTCTCCCTCCGACAGGGAGGCAGTATTGGAAGCTATTCACAAGCTGTATTCCCAGCAGGTGATAATCAAGGTACCCCTCCTACAACAGGGAAAGGGGTATTATTCCACGCTGTTTGTGGTACCGAAGCCGGACGGCTCGGTGAGACCAATTTTAAATCTAAAATCTTTGAACACTTACATAAAAAGGTTCAAATTCAAGATGGAGTCACTCAGAGCAGTGATAGCGAACCTGGAAGAAGGGGACTATATGGTATCTCTAGACATCAAGGATGCTTATCTCCATGTCCCAATCTACCCTTCTCACCAAGGGTACCTCAGGTTTGTGATACAAAACTGTCATTATCAGTTTCAGACGCTGCCGTTTGGATTGTCCACGGCACCACGGGTCTTTACCAAGGTAATGGCCGAAATGATGATTCTTCTTCAAAGAAAAGGCGTATTAATTATCCCTTACTTGGACGATCTCCTGATAAGGGCAAGGTCCAGGGAACAGTTAGAGGTCGGAGTAGCACTATCTCAGGTAGTGCTACGTCAGCACGGGTGGATTCTAAATATCCCAAAATCACAGCTGATTCCAACAACACGTCTACTGTTCCTAGGGATGATTCTGGACACAGTCCAGAAAAAGGTGTTTCTCCCAGAGGAGAAGGCCAGGGAGTTATCCGAGCTAGTCAGGAACCTCCTAAAACCAGGACAAGTGTCAGTGCATCAGTGCACGAGAGTCCTGGGAAAAATGGTGGCTTCTTAGGATTGGATGCTGGTAACCACGGATGCCAGCCTGAGAGGCTGGGGAGCAGTCACACAGGGAAGAAATTTCCAGGGCTTGTGGTCAAGCATGGAAACGTCTCTTCACATAAATATCCTAGAGCTAAGGGCCATTTACAATGCCCTAAGTCAAGCAAGGCCTCTGCTTCAGGGTCAACCGGTATTGATCCAGTCGGACAACATCACGGCTGTCGCCCACGTAAACAGACAGGGCGGCACAAGAAGCAGGAGGGCAATGGCAGAAGCTGCAAGGATTCTCCGCTGGGCGGAAAATCATGTGATAGCACTGTCAGCAGTGTTCATTCCGGGAGTGGACAACTGGGAAGCAGACTTCCTCAGCAGACACGACCTCCACCCGGGGGAGTGGGGACTTCATCCAGAAGTCTTCCAAGTGATTGTAAACCGTTGGGAAAAACCAAAGGTGGACATGATGGCGTCCCGTCTCAACAAGAAACTGGACAGATATTGCGCCAGGTCAAGGGACCCTCAGGCAATAGCGGTGGACGCTCTGGTAACTCCGTGGGTGTTCCAGTCGGTATATGTGTTCCCTCCTCTTCCTCTCATACCAAAAGTACTGAGAATCATAAGAAGGAGAGGAGTAAGAACGATACTCGTGGCTCCGGAATGGCCAAGAAGAACTTGGTACCCGGAGCTGCAAGAGATGCTCACGGAGGACCCGTGGCCTCTACCTCTAAGGAAGGACCTGCTCCAGCAGGGACCTTGTCTGTTCCAAGACTTACCGCGGCTGCGTTTGACGGCATGGCGGTTGAACGCCGGATCCTGAAGGAAAAAGGCATTCCAGATGAAGTCATCCCTACCCTGATCAAGGCCAGGAAGGATGTAACTGCAAAACATTATCATCGCATTTGGCGAAAATATGTTGCGTGGTGTGAGGCCAAGAAGGCCCCTACGGAGGATTTTCAACTGGGTCGTTTCCTACATTTCCTGCAAGCAGGATTGTCTATGGGCCTAAAATTAGGATCCATTAAGGTTCAAATTTCGTCCCTGTCGATCTTCTTCCAGAAAGAACTGGCTTCAGTGCCTGAAGTTCAGACGTTTGTCAAAGGGGTACTGCATATACAGCCTCCTTTTGTGCCTCCAGTGGCACCTTGGGATCTCAATGTAGTTTTAGGGTTCCTAAAATCACATTGGTTTGAACCACTTGCCACAGTGGATTTGAAATATCTCACATGGAAAGTGGTAATGCTGTTGGCCCTGGCTTCAGCCAGGCGCGCATCAGAATTGGCGGCTTTATCCTATAAAAGCCCTTACCTGATATTTCATTCGGATAGGGCGGAATTGAGGATTCGTCCTCAATTTCTCCCTAAGGTGGTTTCAGCGTTTCACATGAATCAACCTATTGTGGTACCTGTGGCTACTAGGGACTTGGAGGACTCCAAGTTGCTGGACGTAGTCAGGGCCCTGAAAATATATGTTTCCAGGACGGCTGGAGTCAGAAAATCTGACTCGCTGTTTATACTGTATGCACCCAACAAACTGGGTGCTCCTGCTTCTAAGCAGACGATTGCTCGTTGGATTTGTAGTACAATTCAACTTGCACATTCTGTGGCAGGCCTGCCACAGCCAAAATCTGTAAAAGCCCATTCCACAAGGAAGGTGGGCTCATCTTGGGCGGCTGCCCGAGGGGTCTCGGCTTTACAACTTTGCCGAGCAGCTACTTGGTCAGGGGCAAACACGTTTGCTAAATTCTACAAATTTGATACCCTGGCTGAGGAGGACCTGGAGTTCTCTCATTCGGTGCTGCAGAGTCATCCGCACTCTCCCGCCCGTTTGGGAGCTTTGGTATAATCCCCATGGTCCTTACGGAGTTCCCAGCATCCACTAGGACGTCAGAGAAAATAAGAATTTACTTACCGATAATTCTATTTCTCATAGTCCGTAGTGGATGCTGGGCGCCCATCCCAAGTGCGGATTGTCTGCAATACTTGTATATAGTTATTGTTACAAACAAATCGGGTTGTTTATTGTTGGAAGCCATCTTTTCAGAGGCTCCTACGGTTATCATACTGTTAACTGGGTTCAGATCACGAGTTGTACGGTGTGATTGGTGTGGCTGGTATGAGTCTTACCCGGGATTCAAGATCCTTCCTTATTATGTACGCTCGTCCGGGCACAGTATCTTAACTGAGGCTTGGAGGAGGGTCATAGGGGGAGGAGCCAGTGCACACCAGCTAGTCTAAAGCTTTTACTTTTTGTGCCCAGTCTCCTGCGGAGCCGCTATTCCCCATGGTCCTTACGGAGTTCCCAGCATCCACTACGGACTATGAGAAATAGAATTATCGGTAAGTAAATTCTTATTTTTCTCTGACGTCCTAAGTGGATGCTGGGACTCCGTAAGGACCATGGGGATTATATCAAAGCTCCCAAACGGGAGGGAGAGTGCGGATGACTCTGCAGCACCGAATGAGCGAACTCCAGGTCCTCCTCAGCCAGGGTGTCAAACTTGTAAAATCTTGCAAATGTGTTTGACCCCGACCAAGTAGCAGCTCGGCAAAGTTGTAAAGCAGAGACCCCTCGGGCAGCCGCCCAAGAAGAGCCCACCTTCCTCGTGGAATGGGCTTTTACTGATCTAGAATGCGGCAGTCCCGCCGCAGAATGACAGTCCTGTACCACAAATCTGAGGTACTCCTGGTGAGGAGAGTAAATGGGGACATGCAGGTAAGCATCCTTGATGTCCAGTGATACCATGTAATCCCCTTCCTCCAGGCTTGAGATAACCGCCCTGAGCGATTCCATCTTGAACTTGAACCGTTTTATATACGTGTTCAAAGATTTAAAATTTAAAATGGGTCTCACCAAACCGTCCGGTTTCGGTACCACAAACATTGTGGAATAGTAACCCCTTCCTTGTTGAAGGAGGGGTACCTTGACTATCACCTGCTGCAAATACAGCTTGTGAATTTGCCTCTATCACAGCCTCCCTGTCCAAGGGAGATGTTGGCAAGGCAGATTTTAGGAAACGGCGAGGGGACGACGTCTCGAATTCCAGCTTGAATCCCTGAGACACTACTTGTAGAATCCAGGGATCCACCTGTGAGCAAGCTCACTGATTGCTGAAGCACTTGAGACGGGCCCCCACCGCACCTGGCTCCACCAGTGGAGCCCCAGCGTCATGCTGTGGACTTAGCGGAAGCGGGGGAGGACTTTTGTTCCTGGGAACTGGCTGTATATATATATATATATATATGCACACACACTCATGTATATACATGTATACACAAATACACGTATGTACATGTTTATGTATGTAAAATACACTGAGTACATTATATTTATGAATTAATTGCTTCCCGATTCTGCAGCAGCATCATCAGCACCATCAGTGTTACTCACAGTCACTTCACACTGACTGCTGCACAACACATCACTTAATTTCCGGGCCGCCCGCCACCTGGTGAAGAGACATGGGAGATGAAGGACCAGCAGTGCCACGTTGAGCGGAAGTATTGTGAATTAGTTACCCACACACTCCTTGTGACACCTGCTCCCCGTCTGCCCTCCCACCCGCCGCCTGCCATCCGGAACCCGCACTGACAAGTAAGTCTCAGCAGAATGTGTCTGCCGGCGGCTCCCAGTCCCCCCTAGAGGAACACTGCCAGTGGTGTGGCAGCCGCGGCACACTAGGACTGAGAGACCGCAGCGGGAGGAAAGCACGGGTGGGCGGGAGGAGAGCATAGGCGGACATCACCACGTCACATTGCAAGGTGACACCAGTCCCCCCAGTGAGGCCGCCGACGAATGCACTCAGCATAGTATTAGCAGCAGGCAGAGGGGGGGCGGGCGCAGCGGTGGTGGGAGGTACGGAAATGAGCTACAGGCTAGGCTCCACCGATCACACACTCAGCGATCACTGTGCCACAGCAAGCGTGGCGTGCAGCGGTGCTGGACATTAGGGAGTGCCTGTGCGCACCAGGCACCCCCTGTACGCACGCCTATGCGCTACCACCCCCCATATGCCACACTACATCACTATGCTATAGCCCTCCCATATGCTGCACTTCATAGTTACACTATACCCCCCATACAACATACTACATCACCACACTACACTACTCACAATAAAATTAAAACATCCCAGTTCCTCATTCTTAATGAGCTCACGTGAGTTCTCTCCCCAACGGAGCTCCAGACCAAGTAACAATGAAGACACCAGCAGCGTGTAGGGGGCAGGCCTGGTCCACTTGTCAGGAGAGAGCAGTCACTGGAGGGTAAGAAGGGGGCGGGGCTTAGTCCTACAGACGGGAGAGAGCACAGACAGGAGAGAGCAAGGTACAGGGGTAGAAGGGGACGGCTGATGTGAAGAAGGGGGCGGGGCCTATTCTTGCATCCTTTCAAAATTCGACTTTTTAAAATTCGACATTTGACAAATTCGACTTTTCTGCAATGGTACAAATGCGGCAATTCAACAAAAGTATATTCAATTGAAGTTTGTAAATTCGACAACAGTGCTTTTAAACAGTAAATTCGTCATTTTCAATCCGCCACACTTTGCAGGCGGAATCTAATAAAAAATAATATTTTTTTGGGGTAATAGCATATCTATTTATATTAGAAGGGATTAGGTACTTGGTTTGTCTTTTTTGGAGGCACAAGTATTATTTATATATTTTTTAAAAGATTATTATTATTTTATTTATTTTTTTAAATGGAATGTGAAAAACCCGGAAAAGAAAAATTGCGTGGGGTCCCCCCTCCAAAGCATAACCAGCCTCGGGCTCTTCGAGCCGGTCCTGGTTCTAAAAATCCGGGGGAAAAACGGACAGGGGATCCCCCGTATTTTTAAAACCAGCTCCGGGCTCTGCGCCTGGTGCTGGTGCAAAAAATACGGGGGACAAAAAGAGTAGGGTCCCCCATTATTTTTACACCAGCATCGGGCTCCACTAGCTGGACAGATAATGCCACAGCCGGGGGTCACTTTTATACAGTGCCCTGCGGCCGTGGCATTAAATATCCAACTAGTCACCCCTGGCCGGGGTACCCTGGGGGAGTGGGGACCCCTTCAATCAAGGGGTCCCCCCCCAGCCACCCAAGGGCCAGGGGTGAAGCCCGAGGCTGTCCCCCCCATCCAAGGGCTGCGGATGGGAGGCTGATAGCCTTGAGAAAATTGAAAGAATATTGTTTTTTCCAGTAGTACTACAAGTCCCAGCAAGCCTCCCCCGCAATCTGGTACTTTGAGAACCACAAGTACCAGCATGCGGGAGAAAAACGGGCCCGCTGGTACCTGTAGTTCTACTGGGGAAAAAATACCCAAATAAAAACAGGACACAGACACCGTGAAAGTATAACTTTATTTCACACCTGCCGACACACACATACTTACCTATGTTGACACGAAGCAGTCGGTCCTCTTCTCCAAGTAGAATCCACGGGTACCTGAAAATAAAAGATAATTATGCTCACCTGATCCAGGTTCCAGATTAACTCCACGTACTTGGCAAAACAACAAACCGAACACCCGGACCAGACGGACTGAAAGGGGTCCCATGTTTACACATGGGACCCCTTTCCACGAATGCAGACATCAGATTCTCGCGGGAATCCGACAGCGGGATGATGACGTTCGGGCGCGCTCGGGTTAGCCGAGCAAGGCGGGAAGGTTCGAACCTGCCTCGGACCCATGTAAAATGGGTGAAGTTCGGGGGGTCCGGATTCCGACGAACCGAACCCACTCATCACTAGTATGTACGTGTGTGTCAGGTGCCGTGCGCGTACGTACGTACGTACGTACGTACGTACGTACGTACGTACGTGTGTGTCAGGTGTCGTGCGTGTACGTGTGTGTGTGTGTGTGTGTGTCAGGTGGCGCGTACCTACATGTGTGTATGTCAGGTGCTGTGCATGTGTGTACGTACACGCGTGTATGTGTCAGGTGCCGCGCGTGTACGTGTGTGTGTGTGTGCCAGTGTGCCAGGAGCCACGCGTGTACATGCGTGAGGGTGTCAGGAGCCGCGCGTATACGTACGTGTGTGTGTCAGGAGCCGAGCGCGTACGTACATGTGTGTGTGTCAGGAGCAACGCGCGTGTGTGTCAGGAGCCACACGTGTGCATACGTGTGTGTGTCAGGTGCCACACATGTACGTACGTGTGTGTGTGTGTGTGTCAGGTGCCGCGCGTGTACGTGTGTGTGTCAAGTGCCGCGTGTGTACGTACGTATGTGTGTGCCTGGAGCCGCGCGTGTACATACATGTGTGTGTGTGTGTCTCAGGTGCTGTACGTGTATGTGTGTGTCTCAGGTGCTGCACGTGTATATGTGTGTATTTCAGGTGCTGCATTTGTATGCGTCAGCTGCCACGTGGGTGTCAGGTGTTGAGCGTGTATGTGTTTGTGTCAGCTGTCGCATCTGTATGTGTGTGACTGTCAGGTGCTGCGCGTGTATGTGTGTGTCAGGTGCTGTTCATGTATGTGGGAGTGGCAGGTGCTGCATGTGTATATATGTGTGAGTGGCAGGTGCTGCGTGTGTATACGAGTGTGTGTGAGGTGCTGCGAGTGTATGTGTGTGTTAGGTGCTCTGAGTGTATATGATTGTGTGTCAGGTGCTGTGCGTGTGCGCGTTAAATGCCACATGTATATATGTGTGTCAGGTGCTGCGTGTGTGTGTGTGTCAGGTGCTGCATGTTTGTATGTGTCAGGTGCTGCATGTCTGTATGTGTGTGTGTGTCAGGCGCTGCATGTCTGTGTGTGTGTATGTGTGTGTGTCAGGTGCTGCATGTCTGTATATGTGTGTGTGTGTGTCAGGTGATGCATGTCTGTGTGTGTGGGTGTGTCAGGTGATGCATGTGTGTGTGTGTGGGTGTGTCAGGTGCTGCATGTCTGTGTGTGTGTGTGGGTGTGTGTGTCTGTCAGGTGCTGCATGTGTGTGTCAGGTGCTGCATGTCTGCGTGTGTGTGTGTCAGGCGCTGTATGTCTGCGTGTGTGTGTCAGGCGCTGCATATCTGTGTCAGGTGCTGTGTGTGTGTGTGTGTGTGTGTGTGTGTGTGCGTGTCTGTCAGGTGCTGCGTGTCTGCGTGTGTGTCAGGCGCTGCGTGTCTGCGTGTGTGTCAGGCGCTGCGTGTCTGCGTGTGTGTCAGGCGCTGCGTGTCTGCGTGTGTGTCAGGCGCTGCGTGTCTGCGTGTGTGTCAGGCGCTGCGTGTCTGCGTGTGTGTCAGGCGCTGCGTGTCTGCGTGTGTGTCAGGCGCTGCGTGTCTGCGTGTGTGTCAGGCGCTGCGTGTCTGCGTGTGTGTCAGGCGCTGCGTGTCTGCGTGTGTGTCAGGCGCTGCGTGTCTGCGTGTGTGTCAGGCGCTGCGTGTGTGTCAGGCGCTGCGTGTGTGTCAGGCGCTGCGTGTGTGTCAGGCGCTGCGTGTGTGTCAGGCGCTGCGTGTCTGCGTGTGTGTCAGGCGCTGCGTGTCTGTCAGGCGCTGCGTGTCTGTCAGGCGCTGCGTGTCTGTCAGGCGCTGCGTGTCTGTCAGGCGCTGCGTGTCTGCCAGGCGCTGCGTGTGTGTCAGGCTCTGCGTGTGTGTCAGGCGCTGCGTGTGTGTCAGGTGCTGCGTGTCTGCGTGTGTGTCAGGCGCTGCGTGTCTGCGTGTGTGTCAGGCGCTGCGTGTCTGCGTGTGTGTCAGGCGCTGCGTGTCTGCGTGTTTGTGTGTCAGGTGCTGCGTGTGTGTGTCAGGTGCTGCGTGTGTGTGTGTCAGATGCAGCGTGTCTGCGTGTGTCTCAGGTGCTGCGTGTGAGTATGTCAGGTGCTGCGTGTGTCAGGAGCATGTGAGTGTCAGGTGCGTGTGTGTGTCAGGCGCTGCGTGTGTCAGGCGCTGCGTGTGTCAGGCGCTGCGTGTGTCAGGCGCGTGTGTGTCAGGCGCTGCCTGTGCGTCAGGCGCTGCGTGTCTGTGTGTGTCAGGCGCTGCGGGTCTGTGTGTGTCAGGCGCTGCGTGTCTGTGTGTGTCAGGCGCTGCGTGTGTGTCAGGCGCTGCCTGTGCGTGTGTGCCAGGCGCTGCCTGTGCGTGTGTGTCAGGCGCCGCGTGTCTGTCAGGCACCGTGTGTCTGTCAGGCGCCGCGTGTGCGTCAGGCGCCGCGTGTGCGTCAGGCGCCGCGTGTGCGTCAGGCGCCGCGTGTCTATGTGCGTCAGGCGCCGCGTGTGAGTGTGTGCGTGTGTGTCAGGTCCGTGTGAGTGTCAGGTGCTGCGTCTGTGTGTGCGTGTGTCAGGTGCTGCGTGTGAGTGTGTGCGCGTGTGTCAGGTCCGTGTGAGTGTCAGGTGCTGTGTGTGTGTGTGTCAGGTGCTGTGTGTGTGCGTGTGTGTCAGGTGCTGTGTGTGTGTGTGTGTGTGTCAGGTGCTGTGTGCGTGTGCGTCAGGCGCTGCATATGCGCATGCGTGTCAGGCGTTGCATGTCTGTGTGTGTCAGGCGCTGCGTGTCTGGGGGGGTGGCCGGACACACAGCAGAGAGGGGGGGGGTGGCTGGACACACAGCAGAGAGGGGAGGGTGACCGGACACACGGCAGGGAGGGGAGGGGGTAGGGGGTGGCCGAACACAGCAGGAAGAGGGGGGAGTTGCCGAACACACAGCAGGGGAGGGGAGGGGATGGTGGCCAGACAAACAGCAGGGGAGGGGAGGGGGGGGGAGGGTAGGCCGGACACACAGCAGGTGAGGGGGGGGGTGTCTGGACACACAGCAGGGAGGGGGGGTAGGCAGGACACACAGCAGGGGAGGGGAGGGTGGCCGGACAAAAAGCAGGGAGGCGGCGGGGGGGTAGGCCGGACACACAGCAGGGGAGGGGGGGTGGCTGGACACACAGCAGGTGAGGGGGGGGCTGGACACACAGCAGGTGAGGGGGGGGGGCTGGACACACAGCAGGTGAGGGGGGGGCTGGACACACAGCAGGTGAGGGGGGGGGCTGGACACACAGCAGGTGAGGGGGGGGGGCTGGACACACAGCAGGTGAGGGGGGGGGCTGGACACACAGCAGGTGAGGGGGGGGGGGGGGGGCTGGACACACAGCAGGAGGGGGGGGGCTGGACACACAGCAGGTGAGGGGGGGGGGCTGGACACAGCAGGTGAGGGGGGGGGGCTGGACACACAGCAGGTGAGGGGGGGGGCTGGACACGCAGCAGGTGAGGGGGGGCTGGACACGCAGCAGGGGAGGGGGGGGGGCTGGACACGCAGCAGGGGAGGGGGGGGGTAGGCCGGACACACAGCAGGGGAGGGGAGGGTGGCCGGACACACAGCAGGGGAGGGGAGGGTGGCCGGACACACAGCAGGGGAGGGGAGGGTGGCCGGACACACAGCAGGGGAGGGGAGGGTGGCCGGACACACAGCAGGGAAGGGGAGGGTGGCCGGACACACAGCAGGGAAGGGGAGGGTGGCCGGACAAACAGCAGGGAGGGGGGGGGGGTAGGCCGGACACACAGCAGGGGAGGAGGGGGGGGCTGGACACACAGCAGGTAAGGGGGGGGGCTGGACACACAGCAGGTGAGGGGGGGTAGGCCGGACACACAGCAGGGAGGGGGGGGGGGTAGGCCGCCGGACACACAGCAGGGGAGGGGAGGGTGGCCGGACAAACAGCAGGGAGGGGGGGGGTAGGCCGGACACACAGCAGGTGAGGGGGGGGGGTGGCTGGACACACAGCAGGTGAGGGGGGGGGTCTGGACACACAGCAGGGAGGGGGGGGGGTAGGCCGGACAAACAGCAGGGAGGGGGGGGGGGGGTAGGCCGGACACACAGCAGGGAGGGGGGGGGGGCTGGACACACAGCAGGGGGGGGGTAGGCCAGACACACAGCAGGTGAGGGGGGGGTGGCTGGACACACAGCAGGGAGGGGGGGGTAGGCTGGACACACAGCAGGTGAGGGGGGGGGGGGCTGGACACACAGCAGGTGAGGAGGGGGGCTGGACACACAGCAGGTGAGGGGGGGGGTAGGCCGGACACACAGCAGGTGAGGGGGGGGGGTGGCTGGACACACAGCAGGGAGGGAAGGGGGTAGCCTTATTATAATAACCGTGTGGGGGAGGAGTCTGCGGCGGTGGGTGAATGAGATGTGGGGGCAGGCTGCTAAGGGTGCAGGGGAGGAGGGGAAGGGAGCCGGATGGATCTGAATGTGAGCCGCACGTAAGGGACCATACTGATCCTCCCCACCTCAGCCCGCTGGTGCTGCTGCTGCTGCTGCCTGACTTCTTCCGTGCAGCACAGCTGTCTTCTCCGGCTGCCGCTGCCGCTCCCGCACCCGCTTCAGGTGTGGGGGTAAAACACCGCTCATTAGGCAAGCGCTGTCAGTCAGGAGTCAGCGCTGCACCGGATGTCTCTTCTGGATGTCCTCTGACTTTCTCCTGCGGCGCAACTCCAGCTATTCCTCCCGCTGCGGCTCCCACTTCGGGTAAGGGGACCATATTGCTCAGTAGTGAGCACTTTCGGTAAGCCTGCGGCTGCTATGCCGCTACCCCTCTCCTCCACAGTCCTAATGGGTCGCTGCAGTCTGTAAGGGACCGCAGGTGCACACACCCAGGAACCGCTGGCTCTCCTCCCGCCGCCAGCAGCTACTTTTATAAGGGGGAGAGGTCGACCTACCGGCATCCCTAAGCACCGGCACTCTAATCTAAAATAACTTAGACACGTAGGCAAAGCTTTGGGTAAAATCACTGGCCACAGTTTATTAATATACCACCTTACAAGGTTGCAGGGCATGGACTGAAAGTGGTGGGCAAGGTGGAATGTGTTACCCACTCATTCCATTTTTCCTGGGGCGTGCCCTGCCTTCCTGCGTGAAGAGTCGTCCTGCCCGTGCCGAAACTGCCGCGCTGGGACCTCGCAGGACTTTGCGAGGTCGTGGTGTACTGCCAGCCGTGGTCTGATAAAGCTTGTATGCTGTCGATGGGGCTATGCCGGTCAGAGCGCAGCCCGTGCTGTAATGTGCTTGGGCTTCCCGGCCGCTGGATTCCGCGGGGAGCCAGATCCCGGCCCACCCGCCAGTCTTCTCCTCGCAATGCTGTCCGCTGTGGTGTCCCTGTATCGCTGTGCGGTTCCATGGTCGCCTCTTCCTTGCGATGATGTATAGGTATCACTGTGCGGTTCTGCGTTCCTTCTTCTCTTGGCGGTGGCGTCCCTGCTGCGCTGTAATGCTCGTCACCTGTGCCCACATGTGCCCCCCAGGCCTGCCTCTGCCTCTGGTGCTGGCCTGCTGCAGAGATGGAAGTGGATAGGTGGATGCTGACGTCCCGGCTCTGGGGTGCCTAGGGAATCTTGGCCTAGCTGCTGAGTGGGATATCCGTCGCTGTCCCCGTTCCCGTTCGATCAGCCTGCTGCAGTCTTGACCGATGCCGTCTGTACTGAGAGAAGGGCCTGCATGGTTACGCTGCTCCCGACACACCTGGCTCCTCTATCCCGGCTTCTGGACCATCTGATTCTGTGGCCGCGGGCATACCTTCATATATGGCCGCTAAATCGACCACACCGTGCTGACTTCCTCCCCCACCTCCTCCTGGACACTCTGTGGGATAATTTGCTTGCTGCTGGATCTCCCTGGCTCTTTGCTCCCATGAGACTGGGCTACTGTCGCTGGGAGGGAATGCTGCATCTTTCTGCTGGCTCTCCATGCTTGCATGCTCCTGCTGCGGTTATTTTCAGCACTGCACTCTCCAGGACAAAGGCTGCCTACCCCCCTGCTCTTTCCTTTTATGCTCCCCCCCCAGCTGCTCCGCCCCCGCTGCCTTTACTGGCTGGTCTGCTGGTTGTTGTGTGTAGGGAGGGATGGGAATACCCCCCCCCCCCCTTTCGCCATGCTGCCGGCCCGCGGGCCGCCTGGCGACCCTCCCCCTTAAGGCGCTCCGGCGCCATCTTTGCGGCACCTATGCTCTTCTAAGGGGGAGAGGTCGACCTACTGGCATCCCTAAGCACCGGCACTCTAATCTAAAATAACTTAGACACGTAGGCAAAGCTTTGGGTAAAATCACTGGCCACAGTTTATTAATATACCACCTTACTAGGTTGCAGGGCATGGACAGAAAGTGGTGGGCAAGGTGGAATGTGTTACCCACTCATTCCATTTTTCCTGGGGCGTGCCCTGCCTACCCAGTAGGCACCGCGGCAACGCCCCCCTTGGGAACCAGCCCCTGTGGTGCATATCACGCTCGCCTGGCGTGCAGCCCACGGGCCCAACCGTCCACGGCTGGAGCCGGGCGTGCGTCCATTCACCGAGGGTGAATCTGCATACCTCAGCTGGCTCCCCCCTTCACCATGCCTTGCGCACCGCTTTTTCCCGCCACACAAGGTTCTCAGACATGCCTGAGCACCGAAGCCCCCACCCTGCAACCCGCCCTACCCCTCTGCCTTCTTGCACTTCCTGCCTCGGGTTATTTTACTTGTCAGTGCCAGTATCTGACAAATGCCTCCTGACCCCCCTGTACCTGCCCTATGTTTTATTTCTGATGTCTTTGTGCGGTACGCCCCTTTGCATTCCTGGCAGCGCTGCACCTCATTTTACGGCTGCACCCCCTATTTTTTTCGGGGCTCCCTCTCAGCCCGCTCCTCTCCAGGCTCCCTGCCAAGGCAACCTGGAGTCATGGTGCACCGTAAACCATTTTGCAGCATGCCCTTACTCTTTTCCCACGATCCTGGTCCCCCCTTATAACCGATTAGGTCCAGGGACTCTCCTAAGGTCGCCTCCCGTAGGTATAGCAATAACCTCCTTTTTCTGCCTGTACCGCTACCGCTAAAGCCCCTTGCAATCATGCCACAGGACCTTTGGTGCGGACCTGTCGCCTGCTATGTAAATATTGCACTCCGCCCGAATGCTGTAATCCTCTACCTAGCATCCCTTTCTAGCTGCTGATATTGCAGCCTCAGTCCCAAGCGATCGAGCACCATATTATGACCTGACAATTGTCCCTGGGCAGCTGGATGTGTCCAGCTACCAACATGGCTGCTGCAGTCACGTGTTGCTCGACTGTACTCTGCTGTTTTTTGGGAGGGGAGGGGTCAGGGCTTACCCTCCCCGTAGATTGGAACTGGTGCCTTTTCCAGAGTCGCATACTTTTTCCGTATCCTACTGTCCTCTTGAATGGACTTTGTCCTGATCGTGATACTGTGGCACCAACGCTAGCCTTCTAAGCAGTTTGCCTACCGGCGGGGTGATGCACGCTGCTTGTTTACCACCTGCACTCCCCTCACACTCCTGTAGCATAATTGGATATTCCTGTTGGCCATCCTGTGGGCCCATATTCCCATGGCCTCTGCTACTGAGAACACATCTACTATCGCCACATCCTTGGTTAGCTCATTGATTGGCATAATGTAGAAATTATACATTCAAAAAAGGGGTGGGTGGGATTCCCATTACTTGGCACCGCCGCGCTCTCTCCTGCGGGAGTCCAGTTTCCTTACCCGGGATGGGGGGGGGGGGGGAAGGGGACACACTCCGACTGCCCTGGTTCCCAACCTGCCAGTTCAAGTATTTGATTCACACTGAACTTGATGCTGCTGCGCAGGCGCCCTGCCGCCAGCCCCCTCCTCGCTTGCTGGCACTTGGCTCCCTTGTTCCTCTGTCTGGCTTCGCCATACAAGCTGGCCAACCTGTGGCCCCTTATGCCGCCAGCCCGCCTGTTGACGGCCACCATCATGCCGCCTTCTCCCGGCCAGCTTCTTGGCCAGATAAACTGCTTTGGCCCCTGCTGGACACTCCCTGATTCCTGCATCTCTGCCAGCTGCCTGTGCTTCAAATGTCACCAAACTGCCAAACCTGACCAGGTGCCCTGGCTGTTTCTGAATGTGCCTTGCACTGTTCCTGACTAAGAAACCGCAGTGATAAATTTCATGCTGTCGCAGCTTATCTCCCTGCCCCCGCCCGGGCCTAACTCACGAGAAATAGCTAGAAGAGGCAAACGGTTCTATCCTCCTAACATCTGATGCTAACATCAATGGTTGCCCCCCATTGGATCCTGCTGCATTTCCATTGACTTCTGCTAACAAAACCAGTAGCACGCTAAATGCGAACCTCAATGGTTACGAACCCTCGGGAACCAGCTGCCTCTATGCATCTCCGCTGCCGGCAGACCGTGGCCCAACGCTTCAAAGCAGTTAGTTAGGAAAAACCTTCCTAGCCTCCTATTGTATGCCAACATCGATGCTTTGAACCCTTGGATGCTAAAACTGTCTTGGGCCCTCAGTTTTTCTGGTGCGATAGGCACGCTGAATACCTCCAGCATGACCTGTAGTTCGCGCAGCAATTGGCTGAGCTGCAGCTTGTGGCCCTGCCCCCAGGAAATCCTCTAGGTGGTGTGCTATGGCTCTTGACCCTGTGCGCACCTGCCGGCACCACTGCAGGGATGAGTTAAATGCTCCGCAGACAGCACCCGAAATGGCACAGCCCATTGGCAATACATTTTCCCCTGAAAAATTTCACCACCGCAGCTTTGTCCCATGAGACTGAAGCTCTCCTGATGCAGGGGAAGCAGCATAAAGGCTGACTCTGCCCTTAGGGCTCCCAATGCCAGGATCCATAACGTGATCGGATCCTGAAATATGATATTGTGTATATACTGTCTGACATGTAGTATCATGTTATTCCCTATATTGTAAATTACATTTCTTAAACTGCCTGCCAGGCTGTAATTAACATAGAGGACAGTTGTAATTCCCCTTTGCTGGATTGTAAAAGAACAGGATGTTTATTTTTCACCACAGGGGGGGAGCTGTAATGTGGGACAGCTCAAAAAGCCTGATACATGGCTTCCAGACTCTGCCTCTTCCCAGGGGTTATCATCACACCTCACAATAGGAGTATCTGATAAGGCTGCTTCCTGAATGACAGCCATAAAATTGCTGTAGGACAGACAAGATACCCAATCTCTGAGCTTCAAACACAAATACTTTTGAGTGTGTATAACCGGACAAGCAGGCTCCACACACAGTGTCTTCAATTTCATCCTCCAGTAAGGGGGGGGGGGGGGTTCCTTTTGAGTGGCTAACAGGGCATAAGACTGACCTGCTCACCCTGCCTTGTGCTCGGACCATCCTAATAGCCACCTCAACTTGCTGGTACTGCCCTGGGCATAGTTCCTTGCCTAACGCGTCGGTCACCAAAGCCCCTTTGCGGTAGGACAGGTGCTGGTGGTGCGATTTTCTCACGTACAAACCCCAGCTGTCTCCTTACGGGCCTTATGTCCCTGGAGCTACCGTTGGGCGTGCCTCTCTGGTTATAGGTCCCTAAAACCATCCTTGAAGCCCCCCCGCAGAGAATTGACCTCATCATATTTTCACCACACCTTTCCCCTGTGTTCCTTGTACACAGGATACATGAAATTGTTGTATTTTTACATGCTCATGGCTGCCTCTGGGTAAAAACAGTGTCCCTCAGAGGAAAACCAGCCAAACACTGGTAGAACATACAAACTCCACACAGATATAGCTCTGGTCAGGGATTGAACTCCCGTGCTGAAAGGAAGCAATGGTACTCTTTATGCCGCTCAGCCAATGCTCATTTGTTTATAGTTGTACTGACTGTGTTCCACCCTTTTGTTTGGCCTTCTCCTTTCCCTCAAACCAGCCTCTATTAATGAACCTATATCTTTGAAAACCCTTTTCCTATCCCTTTTCTGGTTAGTATAGGCAAATGGCCTGCTACTGACCCGGAAGCGCCTCCCACAGGGTGCACGCTTGCACAAAGCCTGCGCCTCGTCCTCATTTGACTCCGCAGGGCCCTGCTCTAGTTCTAAGCCCAGCTGCACCTTCTAGCTATTACAATGCCCCCCCGCAAATTTAACCACAATATTGCTAACATTCTGTACATTCTGCACATTTCCTGGCTTAACAATTACATTATGCAAATTTACTATCATTGTTGATGTTCTCACCATTCCTGCGCGTCATCTCCTCCTCGATTTAGCCGCCCTTATCCTAAATGGATAGGTTCCCTGCGCCATTTATTAGCCACACATGATTTCGCCATCATGACCCCAACCACAAACTTCTCCAGACAAACATTGATAAACATTGACATAATTTACATTGCTGTTATTAATAGCTTTCTCACCACTCCTGCGTGAAGAGTCGTCCTGCCCGTGCCGAAACTGCCGCGCTGGGACCTCGCAGGACTTTGCGAGGTCGTGGTGTACTGCCAGCCGTGGTCTGATAAAGCTTGTATGCTGTCGATGGGGCTATGCCGGTCAGAGCGCAGCCCGTGCTGTAATGTGCTTGGGCTTCCCGGCCGCTGGATTCCGCGGGGAGCCAGATCCCGGCCCACCCGCCAGTCTTCTCCTCGCAATGCTGTCCGCTGTGGTGTCCCTGTATCGCTGTGCGGTTCCATGGTCGCCTCTTCCTTGCGATGATGTATAGGTATCACTGTGCGGTTCTGCGTTCCTTCTTCTCTTGGCGGTGGCGTCCCTGCTGTGCTGTAATGCTCGTCACCTGTGCCCACATGTGCCCCCCAGGCCTGCCTCTGCCTCTGGTGCTGGCCTGCTGCAGAGATGGAAGTGGATAGGTGGATGCTGACGTCCCGGCTCTGGGGTGCCTAGGGAATCTTGGCCTAGCTGCTGAGTGGGATATCCGTCGCTGTCCCCGTTCCTGTTCGATCAGCCTGCTGCAGTCTTGACCGATGCCGTCTGTACTGAGAGAAGGGCCTGCATGGTTACGCTGCTCCCGACACACCTGGCTCCTCTATCCCGGCTTCTGGACCATCTGATTCTGTGGCCGCGGGCATACCTTCATATATGGCCGCTAAATCGACCACACCGTGCTGACTTCCTCCCCCACCTCCTCCTGGACACTCTGTGGGATAATTTGCTTGCTGCTGGATCTCCCTGGCTCTTTGCTCCCATGAGACTGGGCTACTGTCGCTGGGAGGGAATGCTGCATCTTTCTGCTGGCTCTCCATGCTTGCATGCTCCTGCTGCGGTTATTTTCAGCACTGCACTCTCCAGGACAAAGGCTGCCTACCCCCCTGCTCTTTCCTTTTATGCTCCCCCCCAGCTGCTCCGCCCCCGCTGCCTTTACTGGCTGGTCTGCTGGTTGTTGTGTGTAGGGAGGGATGGGAATACCTCCCCCCCCCCCCCCCCCCTTTCGCCATGCTGCCGGCCCACGGGCCGCCTGGCGACCCTCCCCCTTAAGGCGCTCCGGCGCCATCTTTGCGGCACCTATGCTCTTCTAACCTCAGCCTGCACGAGACCCCTTCCCTCACTCACTCTCGCTCTCCTGGCGGCCACTGCGCAGCCGCAACAAATTGAAAAGCCCTATCTCTATAATGGGGCATATTTCTCTTAATTAAAAAAACCCTATAACTTTCTGAAAAATCACAACCCCAAAAGGCACTACACTGGGGCATACTCTATCTAGTAAAACAAACCCCAAGTCTTAATTCGTCCTCTATCCGGAGTTATGCCTTCCCAAAAAATATCTAATTCACTCTATAGGAAAACGGTGTCAAAAAGCCACAAAGGAAGTCACAGAAAAAAACTGACAGTTGGAAATTTAGGTTACTCCCAATTCCTCATTTTTTATTATTTTGCCCTGAAATTTGGCATGCAGCACCGGGTGACGATTCTACACGCCCATGCCAAATTTCAGCTCAGTACGTCCAATCAGTTTTGAGGTGTAGCCCCTCAAACACCATGCCCCCATCTCAGAAGTTCCCTATGGGAGAATTCCGTTTGTTCGATTCAGCCTTAATATAAGGGCACGACCGTGCCCTTATAATATGTATCTATCTATCTATCTATCTATCTATCTATCTATCGTATGTGTGTGTATATATACATCTATACATACATGCGCTAACACCTGGACATACACTGATGTACCCACACCTAATATCCATACATACACGCCCTGACACCTGGACATACACCAACATTCCCACACCTGCATCTATACATACACATGCTGACACCTGGACATACACCAACGTACAAGCACCTGCATCTATATATACACGCGCTGACAAATGGACATACACCGACGTACCCACACTTGCATCTATACATACATGCACTGACATCTGGACATACAAGCACCTGCATCTATACATACACGCGCTGACACCTGAACCTACACTGACCTTCCCACACCTGCATCTATACATACACATTCTGACACCTGGACATACACAGACGTACCCACACCTGCATCTATACATACACGCGTTGACACCTGGACGTACACTGACGTACACACACCTACATCTATATATGCATGGATGCAAATGTGGGTACGTCTGTATACGTCCAGGTGTTAGCATGTGTATGTATAGATGTTAGGTGTGGGTACATCAGTGTATGTCCAGGTGTCAGCAAATGTATGTATAGATTCACATGTGGGTAAGCCGGTGTACGTCCACGTGTCAGCATGTGTAGGTATAGATGCAGGTGTGGGTACGTTGGTGTACGTTTAGGGGTCAGCGTGTTAATGTACAGATGTTGGTGTGTGTATGTCAGTGTACGTACAGATATAGGTGTGTGTGTGTATGTATGTATGTATGTATGTATATGTATAGAGGAAGGTGTGATACATACATATAACACATACATGATAGATACATACATATATCACACACACGATAGATAGATAGATAGATAGATAGATAGATAGATAGATAGATAGATAGAACCCATACATACAAGATAGATACATACATACATACATACATGATAGATACATATATATACACACACATACGATAGATAGATAGATAGATAGATAGATAGATAGATAGATAGATAGATAGATAGATAGATAGATTGATAGATAGATAGATAGATAGATATCACAAACATATATGATTCATACATATATCACACACACATACATGATACATACATGAGAAAGATGAGGCCAGGGCCCCCTGCTGATGTTGCGTTGAGGAAGGCAGTGTTCCAGGGCGGATGCCAGTCGGGGAGAGCGCCGCGCAGCCCGGGAAAAATACTGCTGAGGAGCTACATCTGGAAGAGCCCCTGGGAGGGAGAGTGCCACATGCCCCATCCTGCGCGGCAGACTCTGCAGGCCTGCACATGGGAAGGGAGGTCTCTGGCCACACGTACTCACCCTTCTGCTGAAGCCCTCTCCAGCGGGGAGCGGGGCCAGGATGAACCTCAACCTGTGAGAACTATCTTCATGATCAAGAGATCTCATATGCAAGATAAGTATGTGTTGGGATAGGGCTGGGGAGGGTGGCTTCTCGGGCACACCCCCGTCAAGTTAAGGAGATTTAACTGAGGAAGCACAAGGGAACTCTCGTCTGGGGACAACAACTGCAGGGAGACCACATCTTTTCAGATGAACATGGGAGGGCGGAAGGCTGCCTAATACTGAAGCACCCTCAGACATTAAACCATATGCAACAACTATTGCAAGCATTCCTGGGGGAAGGTCTGCAGCAGACGGATTTGCATACGGTGATGTCATCCAAGCAGTGGGCCAAAGTTGGCTGGAACCCTCATCTGTATATGAAAAGAGAAAAGGGGCATGCAGGGCATGGCGGCCTTTTGCGGCGCTTGGATAACCCCAAGTTTGCATTAAACACCCCCACCCTCCTTCGGTGTGGGGCTCATGTTGGCCATGCCCAAGCCCCTGAAGCATTCAAGCTGATTTCTTGCAGCAGCTGGGCACTGTAACAGCTTCAGAGCTGCTCTACAAGACAAGTAAAAGGATGTGGGCCCTGCAGCACCACCTGTAGTTTGCATACACACATATATAGGACAGCATCTCTTATATGCCCCAGGGTCAATAAAATAGTATCCTTGTCTAGGCTATCCATCCCCTCAGATAAGGTATTTGTCCATGCCGCTACAGCACTACACACCCAGGCCGACGCAATTGCCGGTCTGAGTAAGGTACCTGAATGTGTATAAATGGACTTCAGGGTAATCTCCTGTTTGCGGTCAGCACACTCTTTGAGGGTAGCCGTATCCTGGGACGGGAGGGCTACCTTCTTGGATAAGCGTGTTAATGCTTTGTCCACCCTAGGGGAGGATTCCCATCGTAACCTATCCGTTGATGGGAAAGGATACGCCATAAGAATCCTTTTGGAAATCTGCAGTCTTTTATCTGGAGATTCCCAAGCTTTTTCACATAACTCGTTCAGCTCGTGTGAGGGGGGAAAGGTTACCTCAGGCTTCTTTCCCTTGTACATATGTACCCTCTTGTCAGCGACAGGGGGTTCCTCTGTGATGTGCAAAACATCTTTTATTGCCATAATCATAAATCGAATGGATTTTGCCAATTTTTGCTGTAACTTTGCATCATCTTAATCGACACTGGAGTCAGAATCCGTGTCGGTATCTGTGTCAACAATCTGGGATAGTGGGCGCTTATGAGACCCTGACAGTCCCTGCAACATAGGATCAGGCATGGGTTGAAACCCTGACTGTCCCAAAGCTTCTGCCTTGTCTAATCTTTTGTGCAATGAGTTTACACTAGCATTTAAAACATTCCACATATCCATCCAATCAGCTGTCGGCGGAGACACCACATTCATTTGCTCCCGCTCCTCTCTAATATAGCCTTCTTCCTCAGACATGTCGACACACGTGTACCGACACACTTCACACACAGGGAATGCTTTTTCTGAAGACAGTTTCCCCACAAGGCCCTTTGGAGAGACAGAGAGAGAGTATGCCAGCACACCCCCCAGCGCTATATAACCCAGGAATAAAACAGTAACTTAATGTTTGCCCAGTAGTGCTGCTGTATGTAATTTGCGAATTATGTGCCCCCCCCCCCCTCTTTTATACCCTCTTGTCTAACGTGGTATAAGCAGGGTAGAGTCCGGGGAGCTTCCTCTCAGCGGTGCTGTGGAGAAAAAATGGCGCTGGTGAGTGCTGAGGGAGAAGCCCCGCCTCCTCGGAGGCGGGCTTCTGTCCCGCTTAAACTGTAAAATTGGTGGGGGCTTATACATATATAAAGTGCCCAGCTGTATATATGTTATATTTTTGCGAAAGAGGTTTATATTGCTGCCCAGGGCGCCCCCCCTGCGCCCTGCACCCTTACAGTGACCGGAGTATGTGAGGTGTATGGGAGCAAAGGCGCACAGCTGCAGTGCTGTGCGTTACCTCAGTGAAGATCATGAAGTCTTCTGCCGCCTCTGAAGTCTTCTTTTCTTCTCATACTCACCCGGCTTCTATCTTCCGGCTCTGCGAGGGGGACGGCGGCGCGGCTCTGGGACGGACGGCGAGGGTGAGATCCTGCGTACCAATCCCACTGGAGCTAATGGTGTCCAGTAGCCTAAGAAGCAGGACCTTGCAACTCAGAGAGTAGGGCTGCTTCTCTCCCCTCAGTCCCTCGATGAGGGAGTCTGTTGCCAGCAGTGCTCCCTGAAAATTAAAAACCTAACAAAATACTTTCTGTCAGAAAGCTCAGGAGAGCTCCTGAAAAGCACCCAGTCTCCACTTAGTACAGTATCAAACTGAGGTCTGGAGGAGGGGCATAGAGGGAGGAGCCAGTGCACACCCAGAACTAAAGTCTTTCTTAAAGTGCCCATGTCTCCTGCGGAGCCCGTCTATCCCCATGGTCCTTACGGAGTCTCCAGCATCCTCTAGGACGTTAGAGAAAATAGGATTTTAATACCTACCGGTAAATCCTTTTCTCTTAGTCCGTAGAGGATGCTGGGCACCCGTCCCAGTGCGTACTGTGTCTGCAGTTATTAAATGGCCCTTAACTCCAGAACATTTATGTGGAGATGAAAACATCCAAGGAAGACTGCTCTCCAGCCTCAGAGGGTTGCATCCGTGGTCCCTAGGATCCCGTCCTGGATCCCGAACCATCGCCCCTCTAGGTGGTGAGAACTGTGCAGCCACCAATGGAGTGAGATTCTGGTCTTGGAAGACAGGATTATCCTCCGGTGCATGTGTAGGTGGGATCCGGACCACTTGTCCAACAGGTCCCACTGGAACACTCTGGCATGGAACCTGCCAAACTGAATGGCCTCGTAGGCCGCAACCATCTTCCCCAGCAACAGAATGCATTGATGGATTAACACTCTTGCTGGTTTCAGAATTTGTTTGACCAGACTCTGGATCTCCAGAGCCTTTCCACTAGAAGAAAACCTCTTCTGTGTCCAGTATCACTCCCAAAAACAACAACCGCGTCATTGGGACCAACTGCGATTTTGGCAAGTTTAGGAGCCAACCATGTTGTTGAAGAACTGTCAGGGAGAGTAGATGTTTTGCACCAACTGGTCCCTGGATCTCGCCTTTATCAGGAGATCATCCAAGTACGGGATAATTGTGACTCCTTGCTTGCGAAGGAGAACCATCATTTCCGCCATCACCCTGGTGAAAATCCTCGGAGCCGTGGACAGACCAAACGGCAACGTCTGAAATTGGTAATGACAATCCTGAATTGCAAACCTCAGGTAGCTTGATGCAGTGGCTAAATGGGAACATATAAGTAGGCATCCTTTATGTCTACCAAAACCATGAAATCTCCTTTATCCCCAGGACTGGAGATCACTACCCTGAGAGATTCCATCTTGAAATTGAATTTCTTTAGGTAGAAATTAAGGGATTTCAGATTTAAGATTGGTCTGACTGAGCCGTCCGGCTTCGGGACCACGAAGAGGCTTGAATAAAAACCTTCTCCCTGCTGACTAAGGCTGATTTGAACAATCGGTGAGGGGGAACGTCTTGAAACCCCAGTTTGTACCCTTGGGACACTATTTGTAAAGCCCACGAGTCCAGGTCCCAATGAATCCAGAACTGACTGAAGAGTTTTAGACGTGCCCCCCACTGGTGCGGGCTCCTGCAAGAGAGCCCCAGCGTCATGCAGTGGATTTGGCAAAAGCAGAGGACGATCTCTGCTCCTGCGATCTTGAAGAGGCTACAGACCTCTTCCCTCTTTTCCTTCCTCTACCTGCAAAGAAAGGGGAATCTTAACTTCTTGCATATCTATTGGGCCGAAATGACTGCGTCAGATAATGATGCGTCTTCATCCGTTGAGAGGGAACATAGGGCAAGAAGGATGACTTACCTGCGGGAGCTGCCGAGATCAAATTAACTAGGCCGTCGCCAAACAAGGCTTCACCTTCATAGGGAAGAGACTCCCTTTCTTCTTGGAGTCAGCATCAGCATTCCCTTGGTGAATCCACAATGCCCTCCTATCCGAGACTGCCATGAAATTGGCCCGTGAGCACTTGTGCCCGGTGTAGGATTTTTAAATATGTGTAGTTTACTGTATGCAAAGGTTTAAAACCTTTTAGGAACTGAGATCTAAGGTGTATTACATGTAGTTTAAAAAAAACAAAAAAGGTTTATTTTATGGCAGTAGTATGATGCTCACACCTGTTAAACTGGATACACACAGAATGCCCTACACAGGGGGTGAAATGAGCGCCCCCCCACCCCCCGTACGCTCAGCACACATCACGCTGTGCTGAGCGGGGGCAGAGATGTGTGCTGAGCAGTTCGCTCAGCACACATCTCTCCCCAAAATCGGGCCGTGAATACGGACCTTTAAACTGGATCCACACTTAGATTATCTGTCCAATTTTTTTTTTCTAGTTGAAACAAAATTATGCTAATATGTGGCAGCAAATGACAATTGACCATTTGCTCACAAACACTGGAAAACATCCAAAAATGGTCATTTAGATAAATTGGTTAAATCCATTTCATTTAGCTAATTTATCCAAACTACCTTTATTGTATCTTTGTGGGTGAATGATGTGTGGGTCAGTGTTGAGGGTGGTGGAGGAGATGGGTAATAGGCACAGCAGGGTGTGGACAGTCAAATAGTGTGCTTAGAGGTTCAGAGTCATTGTATGAGACTCTGGCAACAGTGACTTGATGAGTCTGGTGTCCATAGGGTGGGACGCATTAACCTTTTTATGCTATTGAAATAGTTCTCCTCCTGACCGACGCAGTTCCTTGCTCCGAGGTTGGTGTATTGTCCTGTTGCAGCGCCTCTCCACTGTGGTCACAGTGAGCTGTGTGGTGTTGCTGGCGCATGCCAATCTCCCCCCAACCTCCCTCTTGCATTTCAGACCTACGTACGCATGATGGGATCTTGTATGATATGCGCGTGTGCTGTAGAGATGAAAGTGGGGGTGAGGAGGCAGATCGTGAGATGGGGAAACTTTGTGGACTGTTAGCGAAGGGGAGCACTGGGCAATCTGAGTTGCAAAGAGGGCAGCAGAAGAGGTTATTGCATGTGCACTGGTGACAGGTCCATCCTTGGTGGCCAGCCTCAGTGGTAAAGGGGTACATGAGCTAGTGTCCCTTGGCCAGCCATGTACCATGGCCACCTCCCTACCTCCTATATATTCTCCCTGATCTGTCACTTTGTTACGGTCTGCTGCTGGCACTGGTGTATCGTCCTGCAGATGCCGTCTCCGCCCATTGCTGTGACTTCCCCCAGAGTTAGCCACACAGAGTGACAGATCTGGGAAAATATATAGGAGATCATTACTTTCACTTGCAGCCTACCTTATTTTTTGCAGCCTAGCATGCTCCTGACCCCTTCTCTCACTAATACTTATACAACATTCATGAACTCATCTTAAGGTTTCTTTATTATTCAGTCACACTGTCTTGGATCCAAACCATTTCCTGTGGCATTGCAGTCAAACAATTGAGCTATTTACCCTTGCATAGAAAGGTATAATCTAAGCTAGAGAATTCTATTTGGAGCTCACCTTGTACTTTGTGAAGAAATAATCAGCTTTGTGGCTGAGCAGATATATGGAGTGTGTGGCTGCACACTGCATTGATCTGCTGAGTTGCAATGCTAATAATTTTTTTTTTGCAAAGTACCAATAGCTTCATTGTGAAGGTGGAAAGAAGGGTGTTACGGCATGGAATGTACAAACTGCGAGACCCTGCTGGTAGCGCCTTTGTCTATTTAGTAGGAAGGGCACGTAACAGCCGGGGGGCAATGGAGGAAGCCCCTTTAGGGCTGGAGCCCGGCGGCAACTGACTCCGTTGTCTCTGGCAGTTCCGCCCCTGGACTAGAGGAATGGTCAAGAACATGGCAACATTTAATGCCAAAAAATGCAAAATCATACACGTCTCAAAAATGCAAAGGCTAACTATAATATTAAGGGCATTATAATGGCAAGAGGAAAGCTATCTAAGTATTACTATTTCAGGTGAGCAATGTAACAAAGCAATAGGAAAGGCAAGTCAGATGCTTGTTTGCATAGGTTAAAGAACCAGTAGCAGAAAAAAGTAATACAGGTTGAGTATCCCATATCCAAATATTCCGAAATACGGAATATTCCGAAATACGGACTTTTTTGAGTGAGACTGAGATAGTGAAACCTTTGTGTTTTGATGGCTCAGTGTACACAAACTTTGTTTAATACTCAAAGTTATTAAAAATATTGTATTAAATGAACTTCAGACTGTGTGTATAAGGTGTATATGAAACATAAATGAATTCTGTGAATGTACACACACTTTGTTTAATGCACAAAGTTATAAAAAATATTGGCTAAAATGACCTTCAGGCTGTGTGTATAAGGTGTATATGAAACATAAATGCCTTCTGTGCTTAGATTTAGGTCCCATCACCATAATATCTCGTTATGGTATGCAATTATTCCAAAATACAGAAAAATCCGATATCCAAAATTCCTCTGGTCCCAAGCATTTTGGATAAGGGATACTCAAACTGTAATGCCACTGTATAGGTCCTTGGTACAGCCACATTTAGAATCCTGTGTTCAGTTCCAGAAGCCATATCTCCAGAAGGCTGTAAATACATTAGGGCAACTAAAATTGTGCATGGCCTACATCACAAAACTTACCTGGAAATACTAAAATAATTTGATGTGTATAGTTTGGAGAAGGGAAGAGGGAACATACAGTAATAGAAACATTTAAATATATAGGGAGGAATGTAATAGGGTGTGAGAATCAGAAAGTGAGAGATTTTGTGTTTTTTCCTGTTGTTTTTTTTTTTTTTTTGTTTGATTGTTTGTTTTTAAAGTGGCAATCCTTTACATGGCAAAACCAGGTTGATATTTGCCATGTAAAGGATTGCCACCGTGGGCATGTGTAGAAGGGGCACTGCTACTGTTGGCATTATGTGTGTAAGCTGCACTGATATGGTGGTTATGTGTATAAAGGGCACTGCGACTGTGGGTATTATTATTATTATTATTACATGCGGTGTAATGACAATAAGATAGTGCTACTGTGTGGCGTATTTTGATTTGGGGTGCTATTGTGTGGCCATGCCCCTTCCTTGTGATACCACACCTTCTTTTTTTAAGGAGCGCACTGTCCCTTTATTAAATATTGGAGAGAGGGCCCAAATTAATAGTTTGCAGGGAGGCGCCAAATAGAGATGAGCGGGTTCGGTTTCTCTGAATCCGAACCCGCCAGAACTTCATGTTTTTTTTCACGGGTCCGAGCGACTCGGATCTTCCCGCCTTGCTCGGTTAACCCGAGCGCGCCCGAACGTCATCATGACGCTGTCGGATTCTCGCGAGGCTCGGATTCTATCGCGAGACTCGGATTCTATATAAGGAGCCGCGCGTCGCCGCCATTTTCACACGTGCATTGAGATTGATAGGGAGAGGACGTGGCTGGCGTCCTCTCCGTTTAGAATTAGAATAGATTAGAGAGACACTTGATTTACTAATTTTGGGGAGCATTAGGAGTACTCAGTAGTGTACAGTGCAGAGTTTTGCTGATAGTGACCAGTGACCACCACTTTTATTTATAATCCGTTCTCTGCCTGAAAAAAGCGATACACAGCACACAGTGACTCAGTCACATACCATATCTGTGTGCACTGCTCAGGCTCAGGCCAGTGTGCTGCATCATCTATATATATTATATATCTGTCTGACTGCTCAGCTCACACAGCTTATAATTGTGGGGGAGACTGGGGAGCACTACTGCAGTGCCAGTTATAGGTTATAGCAGGAGCCAGGAGTACATAATATTATATTAAAATTAAACAGTGCACACTTTTGCTGCAGGAGTGCCACTGCCAGTGTGACTAGTGACCAGTGACCTGACCACCAGTATATAATATTAGTAGTATACTATCTCTTTATCAACCAGTCTATATTAGCAGCAGACACAGTACAGTGCGGTAGTTCACGGCTGTGGCTACCTCTGTGTCGGCACTCGGCAGCCCGTCCATAATTGTATATACCAGTGACCTAACCATGGTTTTTTTTTCTTTCTTTATACATACATACTAGTTACGAGTATACTATCTCTTTATCAACCAGTCTATATATTAGCAGCAGACACAGTACAGTGCGGTAGTTCACGGCTGTGGCTACCTCTGTGTCGGCACTCGGCAGCCCGTCCATAATTGTATATACCACCTAACCGTGGTTTTTTTTTCTTTCTTTATACATACATACTAGTTACGAGTATACTATCTCTTTATCAACCAGTCTATATATTAGCAGCAGACACAGTACAGTGCGGTAGTTCACGGCTGTGGCTACCTCTGTGTCGGCACTCGGCAGCCCGTCCATAATTGTATATACCACCTAACCGTGGTTTTTTTTTCTTTCTTTATACATACATACTAGTTACGAGTATACTATCTCTTTATCAACCAGTCTATATATTAGCAGCAGACACAGTACAGTGCGGTAGTTCACGGCTGTGGCTACCTCTGTGTCGGCACTCGGCAGCCCGTCCATAATTGTATATACCACCTAACCGTGGTTTTTTTTTCTTTCTTTATACATACATACTAGTTACGAGTATACTATCTCTTTATCAACCAGTCTATATATTAGCAGCAGACACAGTACAGTGCGGTAGTTCACGGCTGTGGCTACCTCTGTGTCGGCACTCGGCAGCCCGTCCATAATTGTATATACCACCTAACCGTGGTTTTTTTTTCTTTCTTTATACATACATACTAGTTACGAGTATACTATCTCTTTATCAACCAGTCTATATATTAGCAGCAGACACAGTACAGTGCGGTAGTTCACGGCTGTGGCTACCTCTGTGTCGGCACTCGGCAGCCCGTCCATAATTGTATATACCACCTAACCGTGGTTTTTTTTTCTTTCTTTATACATACATACTAGTTACGAGTATACTATCTCTTTATCAACCAGTCTATATATTAGCAGCAGACACAGTACAGTGCGGTAGTTCACGGCTGTGGCTACCTCTGTGTCGGCACTCGGCAGCCCGTCCATAATTGTATATACTACCTAACCGTGGTTTTTTTTTCTTTCTTTATACATACATACTAGTTACGAGTATACTATCTCTTTATCAACCAGTCTATATATTAGCAGCAGACACAGTACAGTGCGGTAGTTCACGGCTGTGGCTACCTCTGTGTCGGCACTCGGCAGCCCGTCCATAATTGTATACTAGTATCCAATCCATCCATCTCCATTGTTTACCTGAGGTGCCTTTTAGTTGTGCCTATTAAAATATGGAGAACAAAAATGTTGAGGTTCCAAAATTAGGGAAAGATCAAGATCCACTTCCACCTCGTGCTGAAGCTGCTGCCACTAGTCATGGCCGAGACGATGAAATGCCAGCAACGTCGTCTGCCAAGGCCGATGCCCAATGGCATAGTACAGAGCATGTCAAAACCAAAACACCAAATATCAGTAAAAAAAGGACTCCAAAACCTAAAATAAAATTGTCGGAGGAGAAGCGTAAACTTGCCAATATGCCATTTACCACACGGAGTGGCAAGGAACGGCTGAGGCCCTGGCCTATGTTCATGGCTAGTGGTTCAGCTTCACATGAGGATGGAAGCACTCATCCTCTCGCTAGAAAAAAGAAAAGACTTAAGCTGGCAAAAGCACAGCAAAGAACTGTGCGTTCTTCGAAATCACAAATCCCCAAGGAGAGTCCAATTGTGTCGGTTGCGATGCCTGACCTTCCTCTTTTTTCTTTCATTTTTCTTTGCGTCATGTGCTGTTTGGGGAGTATTTTTTTGAAGGGCCATCCTGCCTGACACTGCAGTGCCACTCCTAGATGGGCCCGGTGTTTGTGTCGGCCACTAGGGTCGCTAATCTTACTCACACAGCTACCTCATTGCGCCTCTTTTTTTCTTTGCATCATGTGCTGTTTGGGGAGGGTTTTTTGGAAGGGACATCCTGCGTGACACTGCAGTGCCACTCCTAGATGGGCCCGGTGTTTGTGTCGGCCACTAGGGTCGCTTATCTTACTCACACAGCGACCTCGGTGCAAATTTTAGGACTAAAAATAATATTGTGAGGTGTGAGGTATTCAGAATAGACTGAAAATGAGTGTAAATTATGGTTTTTGAGGTTAATAATACTTTGGGATCAAAATGACCCCCAAATTCTATGATTTAAGCTGTTTTTTAGTGTTTTTTGAAAACCCAAACAATTTCAGGTGCTCATCTCTACTTTCTATAACCATCACTGCATTACTGACCCCTCTTTAGAGATGTGCACTTGAAATTTTTCAGGTTTTGTGTTTTGGTTTTGGGTTCGGTTCCGCAGCCGTGTTTTGGGTTCGACCGCGTTTTGGCAAAACCTCACCGAATTTTTTTTGTCGGATTCGGGTGTGTTTTGGATTCGGGTGTTTTTTTCAAAAAACACTAAAAAACAGCTTAAATCATAGAATTTGGGGGTCATTTTGATCCCAAAGTATTATTAACCTCAAAAACCATAATTTCCACTCATTTTCAGTCTATTCTGAACGCCTCACACCTCACAATATTATTTTTAGTCCTAAAATTTGCACCGAGGTCGCTGGATGACTAAGCTAAGCGACCCTAGTGGCCGACACAAACACCTGGCCCATCTAGGAGTGGCACTGCAGTGTCACGCAGGATGGCCCTTCCAAAAAAACACTCCCCAAACAGCATATGACGCAAAGAAAAAAAGAGGCGCAATGAGGTAGCTGTGTGAGTAAGCTAAGCGACTCTAGCGGCCGACACAAACACCTGGCCCATCTAGGAGTGGCACTGCAGTGTCACGCAGGATGGCCCTTCCAAAAAACACTCCCCAAACAGCACATGACGCAAAGAAAAAAAGAGGCGCAATGAGGTAGCTGTGTGAGTAAGATAAGCGACCCTAGTGGCCGACACAAACACCTGGCCCATCTAGGAGTGGCACTGCAGTGTCACGCAGGATGGCCCTTCCAAAAAACACTCCCCAAACAGCACATGACGCAAAGAAAAAAAGAGGCGCAATGAGGTAGCTGTGTGAGTAAGATAAGCGACCCTAGTGGCCGACACAAACACCTGGCCCATCTAGGAGTGGCACTGCAGTGTCACGCAGGATGGCCCTTCAAAAAAAATACTCCCCAAACAGCACATGACGCAAAGAAAAATTAAAGAAAAAAAAGAGGTGCAAGATGGAATTGTCCTTGGGCCCTCCCACCCACCCTTATGTTGTATAAACAGGACATGCACACTTTAACCAACCCATCATTTCAGCGACAGGGTCTGCCACACGACTGTGACTGAAATGACGGGTTGGTTTGGACCCCCACCAAAAAAGAAGCAATTAATCTCTCCTTGCACAAACTGGCTCTACAGAGGCGAGATGTCCACCTCATCATCATCCTCCGATATATCACCGTGTACATCCCCCTCCTCACAGATTATCAATTCGTCCCCACTGGAATCCACCATCTCAGCTCCCTGTATACTTTGTGGAGGCAATTGCTGCTGGTCAATGTCTCCACGGAGGAATTGATTATAATTCATTTTAATGAACATCATCTTCTCCACATTTTCTGGAAGTAACCTCGTACGCCGATTGCTGACAAGGTGAGCGGCGGCACTAAACACTCTTTCGGAGTACACACTTGTGGGAGGGCAACTTAGGTAGAATAAAGCCAGTTTGTGCAAGGGCCTCCAAATTGCCTCTTTTTCCTGCCAGTATAAGTACGGACTGTCTGACGTGCCTACTTGGATGCGGTCACTCATATAATCCTCCACCATTCTTTCAATGGGGAGAGAATCATATGCAGTGCCAGTAGACGACATGTCCGACTCCGTAATCGTTGTCAGGTCCTTCAGTCCGGACCAGATGTCAGCATCAGCAGTCGCTCCAGACTGCCCTGCATCACCGCCAGCGGGTGGGCTCGGAATTCTGAGCCTTTTCCTCGCACCCCCAGTTGCGGGAGAATGTGAAGGAGGAGATGTTGACAGGTCGCGTTCCGCTTGACTTGACAATTTTCTCACCAGCAGGTCTTTGAACCCCAGCAGACTTGTGTGTGCCGGAAAGAGAGATCCAAGGTAGGTTTTAAATCTAGGATCGAGCACGGTGGCCAAAATGTAGTGCTCTGATTTCAACGGATTGACCACCCGTGAATCCTTGTTAAGCGAATTAAGGGCTCCATCCACAAGTCCCACATGCCTAGCGGAATCGCTTTGTGTTAGCTCCTTCTTCAATGTCTCCAGCTTCTTCTGCAAAAGCCTGATGAGGGGAATGACCTGACTCAGGCTGGCAGTGTCTGAACCTACTTCACGTGTGGCAAGTTCAAAGGGCAGCAGAACCTTGCACAACGTTGAAATCATTCTCCACTGCGCTTGAGACAGGTGCATTCCACCTCCTATATCGTGCTCAATTGTATAGGCTTGAATGGCCTTTTGCTGCTCCTCCAACCTCTGAAGCATATATAGGGTTGAATTCCACCTCGTTACCACTTCTTGCTTCAGATGATGGCAGGGCAGGTTCAGGCGTTTTTGGTGTTGCTCCAGTCTTCTGTACGTGGTGCCTGTACGCCGAAAGTGTCCCGCAATTCTTCTGGCCACCGACAGCATCTCTTGCATGCGCCTCTCGTTTTTTAAATAATTCTGCACCACCAAATTCAAGGTAGAGATGAGCGCCTGAAATTTTTCGGGTTTTGTGTTTTGGTTTTGGGTTCGGTTCCGCGGCCGTGTTTTGGGTTCGAACGCGTTTTGGCAAAACCTCACCGAATTTTTTTTGTCGGATTCGGGTGTGTTTTGGATTCGGGTGTTTTTTTCAAAAAACACTAAAAAACAGCTTAAATCATAGAATTTGGGGGTCATTTTGATCCCAAAGTATTATTAACCTCAAAAACCATAATTTACACTCATTTTCAGTCTATTATGAATACCTCACACCTCACAATATTATTTTTAGTCCTAAAATTTGCACCGAGGTCGCTGTGTGAGTAAGATAAGCGACCCTAGTGGCCGACACAAACACCGGGCCCATCTAGGAGTGGCACTGCAGTGTCACGCAGGATGTCCCTTCCAAAAAACCCTCCCCAAACAGCACATGACGCAAAGAAAAAAAGAGGCGCAATGAGGTAGCTGTGTGAGTAAGATTAGCGACCCTAGTGGCCGACACAAACACCGGGCCCATCTAGGAGTGGCACTGCAGTGTCACGCAGGATGGCCCTTCCAAAAAACCCTCCCCAAACAGCACATGACGCAAAGAAAAAAAGAGGCGCAATGAGGTAGCTGTGTGAGTAAGATTAGCGACCCTAGTGGCCGACACAAACACCGGGCCCATCTAGGAGTGGCACTGCAGTGTCACGCAGGATGTCCCTTCCAAAAAACCCTCCCCAAACAGCACATGACGCAAAGAAAAAAAGAGGCGCAATGAGGTAGCTGTGTGAGTAAGATTAGCGACCCTAGTGGCCGACATAAACACCGGGGCCCATCTAGGAGTGGCACTGCAGTGTCACGCAGGATGTCCCTTCCAAAAAACCCTCCCCAATCAGCACATGATGCAAAGAAAAAGAAAAGAAAAAAGAGGTGCAAGATGGAATTGTCCTTGGGCCCTCCCACCCACCCTTATGTTGTATAAACAAAACAGGACATGCACACTTTAACCAACCCATCATTTCAGTGACAGGGTCTGCCACACGACTGTGACTGATATGACGGGTTGGTTTGGACCCCCCCAAAAAAGAAGCAATTAATCTCTCCTTGCACAAACTGGCTCTACAGAGGCAAGATGTCCACCTCATCATCACCCTCCGATATATCACCGTGTACATCCCCCTCCTCACAGATTATCAATTCGTCCCCACTGGAATCCACCATCTCAGCTCCCTGTGTACTTTGTGGAGGCAATTGCTGCTGGTCAATGTCTCCGCGGAGGAATTGATTATAATTCATTTTAATGAACATCATCTTCTCCACATTTTCTGGATGTAACCTCGTACGCCGATTGCTGACAAGGTGAGCGGCGGCACTAAACACTCTTTCGGAGTACACACTTGTGGGAGGGCAACTTAGGTAGAATAAAGCCAGTTTGTGCAAGGGCCTCCAAATTGCCTCTTTTTCCTGCCAGTATAAGTACGGACTGTGTGACGTGCCTACTTGGATGCGGTCACTCATATAATCCTCCACCATTCTATCAATGTTGAGAGAATCATATGCAGTGACAGTAGACGACATGTCCGTAATCGTTGTCAGGTCCTTCAGTCCGGACCAGATGTCAGCATCAGCAGTCGCTCCAGACTGCCCTGCATCACCGCCAGCGGGTGGGCTCGGAATTCTGAGCCTTTTCCTCGCACCCCCAGTTGCGGGAGAATGTGAAGGAGGAGATGTTGACAGGTCGCGTTCCGCTTGACTTGACAATTTTCTCACCAGCAGGTCTTTCAACCCCAGCAGACTTGTGTCTGCCGGAAAGAGAGATCCAAGGTAGGCTTTAAATCTAGGATCGAGCACGGTGGCCAAAATGTAGTGCTCTGATTTCAACAGATTGACCACCCGTGAATCCTTGTTAAGCGAATTAAGGGCTCCATCCACAAGTCCCACATGCCTAGCGGAATCGCTCCGTGTTAGCTCCTCCTTCAATGTCTCCAGCTTCTTCTGCAAAAGCCTGATGAGGGGAATGACCTGACTCAGGCTGGCAGTGTCTGAACTGACTTCACGTGTGGCAAGTTCAAAGGGCATCAGAACCTTGCACAACGTTGAAATCATTCTCCACTGCGCTTGAGACAGGTGCATTCCACCTACTATATCGTGCTCAATTGTATAGGCTTGAATGGCCTTTTGCTGCTCCTCCAACCTCTGAAGCATATAGAGGGTTGAATTCCACCTCGTTACCACTTCTTGCTTCAGATGATGGCAGGGCAGGTTCAGTAGTTTTTGGTGGTGCTCCAGTCTTCTGTACGTGGTGCCTGTACGCCGAAAGTGTCCCGCAATTCTTCTGGCCACCGACAGCATCTCTTGCACGCCCCTGTCGTTTTTTAAAAAATTCTGCACCACCAAATTCAAGGTATGTGCAAAACATGGGACGTGCTGGAATTTGCCCATATTTAATGCACACACAATATTGCTGGCGTTGTCCGATGCCACAAATCCACAGGAGAGTCCAATTGGGGTAAGCCATTCCGCGATGATCTTCCTCAGTTGCCGTAAGAGGTTTTCAGCTGTGTGCGTATTCTGGAAAGCGGTGATACAAAGCGTAGCCTGCCTAGGAAAGAGTTGGCGTTTGCGAGATGCTGCTACTGGTGCCGCCGCTGCTGTTCTTGCGGCGGGAGTCCATACATCTACCCAGTGGGCTGTCACAGTCATATAGTCCTGACCCTGCCCTGCTCCACTTGTCCACATGTCCGTGGTTAAGTGGACATTGGGTACAACTGCATTTTTTAGGACACTGGTGAGTCTTTTTCTGACGTCCGTGTACATTCTCGGTATCGCCTGCCTAGAGAAGTGGAACCTAGATGGTATTTGGTAACGGGGGCACACTGCCTCAATAAATTGTCTAGTTCCCTGTGAACTAACGGCGGATACCGGACGCACGTCTAACACCAACATAGTTGTCAAGGCCTCAGTTATCCGCTTTGCAGCAGGATGACTGCTGTGATATTTCATCTTCCTCGCAAAGGACTGTTGAACAGTCAATTGCTTACTGGAAGTAGTACAAGTGGGCTTACGACTTCCCCTCTGGGATGACCATCGACTCCCAGCGGCAACAACAGCAGCGCCAGCAGCAGTAGGCGTTACACGCAAGGATGCATCGGAGGAATCCCAGGCAGGAGAGGACTCGTCAGAATTGCCAGTGACATGGCCTGCAGGACTATTGGCATTCCTGGGGAAGGAGGAAATTGACACTGAGGGAGTTGGTGGGGTGGTTTGCGTGAGCTTGGTTACAAGAGGAAGGGATTTACTGGTCAGTGGACTGCTTCCGCTGTCACCCAAAGTTTTTGAACTTGTCACTGACTTATTATGAATGCGCTGCAGGTGACGTATAAGGGAGGATGTTCCGAGGTGGTTAACGTCCTTACCCCTACTTATTACAGCTTGACAAAGGGAACACACGGCTTGACACCTGTTGTCCGCATTGCTGGTGAAATACCTCCACACCGAAGAGCTGATTTTTTTGGTATTTTCACCTGGCATGTCAACGGCCATATTCCTCCCACGGACAACAGGTGTCTCCCCGGGTGCCTGACTTAAACAAACCACCTCACCATCAGAATCCTCCTGGTCAATTTCCTCCCCAGCGCCAGCAACACCCATATCCTCCTCATCCTGGTGTACTTCAACACTGACATCTTCAATCTGACTATCAGGAACTGGACTGCGGGTGCTCCTTCCAGCACTTGCAGGGGGCGTGCAAATGGTGGAAGGCGCATGCTCTTCACGTCCAGTGTTGGGAAGGTCAGGCATCGCAACCGACACAATTGGACTCTCCTTGTGGATTTGGGATTTCGAAGAATGCACAGTTCTTTGCTGTGCTGCTTTTGCCAGCTTGAGTCTTTTCATTTTTCTAGCGAGAGGCTGAGTGCTTCCATCCTCATGTGAAGCTGAACCACTAGCCATGAACATAGGCCAGGGCCTCAGCCGTTCCTTGCCACTCTGTGTCGTAAATGGCATATTGGCAAGTTTACGCTTCTCCTCCGACAATTTTATTTTAGGTTTTGGAGTCCTTTTTTTTCTGATATTTGGTGTTTTGGATTTGACATGCTCTGTACTATGACATTGGGCATCGGCCTTGGCAGACGACGTTGCTGGCATTTCATCGTCTCGGCCATGACTAGTGGCAGCAGCTTCAGCACGAGGTGGAAGTGGATCTTGATCTTTCCCTAATTTTGGAACCTCAACATTTTTGTTCTCCATATTTTAATAGGCACAACTAAAAGGCACCTCAGGTAAACAATGGAGATGGATACTAGTATACAATTATGGACTGCCTGCCGAGTGCAGACACAGAGGTAGCCACAGCCGTGAACTACCGTACTGTACTGTGTCTGCTGCTAATATAGACTGGTTGATAAAGAGATAGTATACTCGTAACTAGTATGTATGTATAAAGAAAGAAAAAAAAACCACGGTTAGGTGGTATATACAATTATGGACGGGCTGCCGAGTGCCGACACAGAGGTAGCCACAGCCGTGAACTACCGCACTGTACTGTGTCTGCTGCTAATATATAGACTGGTTGATAAAGAGATAGTATACTCGTAACTAGTATGTATGTATAAAGAAAGAAAAAAAAACCACGGTTAGGTGGTATATACAATTATGGACGGGCTGCCGAGTGCCGACACAGAGGTAGCCACAGCCGTGAACTACCGCACTGTACTGTGTCTGCTGCTAATATAGACTGGTTGATAAAGAGATAGTATACTCGTAACTAGTATGACTATAAAGAAAGAAAAAAAAACCACGGTTAGGTGGTATATACAATTATGGACGGGCTGCCGAGTGCCGACACAGAGGTAGCCACAGCCGTGAACTACCGCACTGTACTGTGTCTGCTGCTAATATATAGACTGGTTGATAAAGAGATAGTATACTCGTAACTAGTATGTATGTATAAAGAAAGAAAAAAAAACCACGGTTAGGTGGTATATACAATTATGGACGAGCTGCCGAGTGCCGACACAGAGGTAGCCACAGCCGTGAACTACCGCACTGTACTGTGTCTGCTGCTAATATAGACTGGTTGATAAAGAGATAGTATACTCGTAACTAGTATGTATGTATAAAGAAAGAAAAAAAAACCACGGTTAGGTGGTATATACAATTATGGACGGGCTGCCGAGTGCCGACACAGAGGTAGCCACAGCCGTGAACTACCGCACTGTACTGTGTCTGCTGCTAATATATAGACTGGTTGATAAAGAGATAGTATACTCGTAACTAGTATGTATGTATAAAGAAAGAAAAAAAAACCACGGTTAGGTGGTATATACAATTATGGACGGGCTGCCGAGTGCCGACACAGAGGTAGCCACAGCCGTGAACTACCGCACTGTACTGTGTCTGCTGCTAATATAGACTGGTTGATAAAGAGATAGTATACTCGTAACTAGTATGTATGTATAAAGAAAGAAAAAAAAACCACGGTTAGGTGGTATATACAATTATGGACGGGCTGCCGAGTGCCGACACAGAGGTAGCCACAGCCGTGAACTACCGCACTGTACTGTGTCTGCTGCTAATATATAGACTGGTTGATAAAGAGATAGTATACTCGTAACTAGTATGTATGTATAAAGAAAGAAAAAAAAACCACGGTTAGGTGGTATATACAATTATGGACGGGCTGCCGAGTGCCGACACAGAGGTAGCCACAGCCGTGAACTACCGCACTGTACTGTGTCTGCTGCTAATATAGACTGGTTGATAAAGAGATAGTATACTCGTAACTAATATGTATGTATAAAGAAAGAAAAAAAAACCACGGTTAGGTGGTATATACAATTATGGACGGGCTGCCGAGTGCCGACACAGTGGTAGCCACAGCCGTGAACTACCGCACTGTACTGTGTCTGCTGCTAATATAGACTGGTTGATAAAGAGATAGTATACTCGTAACTAGTATGACTATAAAGAAAGAAAAAAAAACCACGGTTAGGTGGTATATACAATTATGGACGGGCTGCCGAGTGCCGACACAGAGGTAGCCACAGCCGTGAACTACCGCACTGTACTGTGTCTGCTGCTAATATAGACTGGTTGATAAAGAGATAGTATACTACTAATATTATATATACTGGTGGTCAGGTCACTGGTCACTAGTCACACTGGCAGTGGCACTCCTGCAGCAAAAGTGTGCACTGTTTAATTTTAATATAATATTATGTACTCCTGGCTCCTGCTATAACCTATAACTGGCACTGCAGTGCTCCCCAGTCTCCCCCACAATTATAAGCTGTGTGAGCTGAGCACAGTCAGATATATATATACATTGATGCAGCACACTGGGCTGAGCAGTGCACACAGATATGGTATGTGACTGAGTCACTGTGTGTATCGTTTTTTTCAGGCAGAGAACGGATATATTAAATAAAACAAACAACTGCACTGTCTGGTGGTCACTGTGGTCGTCAGTCACTAAACTCTGCACTCTCTTCTACAGTATCACAGCCTCAGGTCAATCTCTCTCTCTCTCTCTCAACCCTAATCTAAATGGAGAGGACGCCAGCCACGTCCTCTCCCTATCAATCTCAATGCACGTGTGAAAATGGCGGCGACGCGCGGCTCCTTATATAGAATCCGAGTCTCGCGATAGAATCCGAGCCTCGCGAGAATCCGACAGCGTCATGATGACGTTCGGGCGCGCTCGGGTTAACCGAGCAAGGCGGGAAGATCCGAGTCGCTCGGATCCGTGTAAAAAAAGCTGAAGTTCGGGCGGGTTCGGATTCCGAGGAACCGAACCCGCTCATCTCTAATTCAAGGTATGTGCAAAACATTGGACGTGCTGGAATTTGCCCATATTTAATGCACACACAATATTGCTGGCGTTGTCCGATGCCACAAATCCACAGGAGAGTCCAATTGGGGTAAGCCATTCCGCGATGATCTTCCTCAGTTGCCGTAAGAGGTTTTCAGCTGTGTGCGTATTCTGGAAACCGGTGATACAAAGCGTAGCCTGCCTAGGAAAGAGTTGGCGTTTGCGAGATGCTGCTACTGGTGCCGCCGCTGCTGTTCTTGCGGCGGGAGTCCATACATCTACCCAGTGGGCTGTCACAGTCATATAGTCCTGACCCTGCCCTGCTCCACTTGTCCACATGTCCGTGGTTAAATGGACATTGGGTACAACTGCATTTTTTAGGACACTGGTGAGTCTTTTTCTGACGTCCGTGTACATTCTCGGTATCGCCTGCCTAGAGAAGTGGAACCTAGATGGTATTTGGTAACGGGGGCACACTACCTCAAGAAATTGTCTAGTTCCCTGTGAACTAACGGCGGATACCGGACGCACGTCTAACACCAACATAGTTGTCAAGGCCTCAGTTATCCGCTTTGCAACAGGATGACTGCTGTGATATTTCATCTTCCTCGCAAAGGACTGTTGGACAGTCAATTGCTTGGTGGAAGTAGTAAAAGTGGGCTTACGACTTCCCCTCTGGGATGACCATCGACTCCCAGCAGCAACAACAGCAGCGCCAGCAGCAGTAGGCGTTACACGCAAGGATGCATCGGAGGAATCCCAGGCAGGAGAGGACTCGTCAGAATTGCCAGTGACATGGCCTGCAGGACTATTGGCATTCCTGGGGAAGGAGGAAATTGACACTGAGGGAGTTGGTGGGGTGGTTTGCGTGAGCTTGGTTACAAGAGGAAGGGATTTACTGGTCAGTGGACTGCTTCCGCTGTCGCCCAAAGTTTTTGAACTTGTCACTGACTTATTATGAATGCGCTGCAGGTGACGTATAAGGGAGGATGTTCCGAGGTGGTTAACGTCCTTACCCCTACTTATTACAGCTTGACAAAGGCAACACACGGCTTGACACCTGTTGTCCGCATTTCTGTTGAAATACTTCCACACCGAAGAGCTGATTTTTGGGGTATTTTCACCAGGCATGTCAATGGCCATATTCCTCCCACGGACAACAGGTGTCTCCCCGGGTGCCTGACTTAAACAAACCACCTCACCATCAGAATCCTCCTGGTCAATTTCCTCCCCAGCGCCAGCAACACCCATATCCTCCTCATCCTGGTGTACTTCAACACTGACATCTTCAATCTGACTATCAGGAACTGGACTGCGGGTGCTCCTTCCAGCACTTGCAGGGGGCGTGCAAATGGTGGAAGGCGCATGCTCTTCACGTCCAGTGTTGGGAAGGTCAGGCATCGCAACCGACACAATTGGACTCTCCTTGTGGATTTGGGATTTCAAAGAACGCACAGTTCTTTGCTGTGCTTTTGCCAGCTTGAGTCTTTTCATTTTTCTAGCGAGAGGCTGAGTGCTTCCATCCTCATGTGAAGCTGAACCACTAGCCATGAACATAGGCCAGGGCCTCAGCCGTTCCTTGCCACTCCGTGTGGTAAATGGCATATTGGCAAGTTTACGCTTCTCCTCCGACAATTTTATTTTAGATTTTTGAGTCCTTTTTTTACTGATATTTGGTGTTTTGGATTTTACATGCTCTGTACTATGACATTGGGCATCGGCCTTGGCAGACAACGTTGCTGGCATTTCATCGTCTCGGCCATGACTAGTGGCAGCAGCTTCAGCACGAGGTGGAAGTCGATCTTGATCTTTCCCTATTTTTGGAACCTCAACATTTTTGTTCTCCATATTTTAATAGGCACAACTAAAAGGCACCTCAGGTAAACAATGGAGATGGATGGATACTAGTATACTTATGGATGACGAGCGACTGCCGACACAGAGGTAGCTACAGCCGTGGACTACCGTACTGTGTCTGCTGCTAATATAGACTGGATGATAATGAGATAAAATTAAAATATATATATATATATCACACTAGTACTGCAGCCGGACAGGTATATATTATGTAATGACGGACCTTCTGGACACTGTCTGTCAGCACTGCAGACTCCTAAAGTAAGCTACTAGTATCAAGAAGATAGAAAAAAAAAACCACGGGTAGGTGGTATACAATTATGGATGGACGAGCGACTGCCGACACAGAGGTAACTACAGCCGTGGACTACCGTACTGTGTCTGCTGCTAATATAGACTGGATGATAATGAGATAAAATTAAAATATATATATATATATATATCACACTAGTACTGCAGCCGGACAGGTATATATTATGTAATGACGGACCTGCTGGACACTGTCTGTCAGCACTGCAGACTCCTAAAGTAAGCTACTAGTATCAAGAAGATAGAAAAAAAAAAAACACGGGTAGGTGGTATACAATTATGGATGGACGAGCGACTGCCGACACAGAGGTAGCTACAGCCGTGGACTACCGTACTGTGTCTGCTGCTAATATAGACTGGATGATAATGAGATAAAATTAAAATATATATATATATCACACTAGTACTGCAGCCGGACAGGTATATATTATGTAATGACGGACCTGCTGGACACTGTCTGTCAGCACTGCAGACTCCTAAAGTAAGCTACTAGTATCAAGAAGATAGAAAAAAAAAAAAACACGGGTAGGTGGTATACAATTATGGATGGACGAGCGACTGCCGACACAGAGGTAGCTACTACAGCCGTGGACTACCGTACTGTGTCTGCTGCTAATATAGACTGGATGATAATGAGATAAAATTAATATATATATATATATATATCACACTAGTACTGGCGCCGGACAGGTATATATTATGTAATGACGGACCTGCTGGACACTGTCTGTCAGCACTGCAGACTCCTAAAGTAAGCTACTAGTATCAAGAAGATAGAAGAAAAGAAAAAACACAGGTAGGTGGTATACAATTATGGATGGACGAGCGACTGCCGACACAGAGGTAGCTACAGCCGTGGACTACCGTACTGTGTCTGCTGCTAATATAGACTGGATGATAATGAGATAAAATTAAAATATATATATATTATATATCACACTAGTACTGCAGCCGGACAGGTATATATTATGTAATGACGGACCTGCTGGACACTGTCTGTCAGACTCAGCACTGCAGACTCCTAAAGTAAGCTACTAGTATCAAGAAGATAGAAAAAAAAAACCACGGGTAGGTGGTATACAATTATGGATGGACGAGCGACTGCCGACACAGAGGTAGCTACAGCCGTGGACTACCGTACTGTGTCTGCTGCTAATATAGACTGGATGATAGTGAGATAAAATTAAAATATATATATATATCACACTAGTACTGCAGCCGGACAGGTATATATTATGTAATGACGGACCTGCTGGACACTGTCTGCAGAATGCGTTTATAAAAACACCACACGACGAGTGTTTAACTTTTTCAGGCAGACAATCACAATATACTGGTGGTCAGCAGACAATCACAATACTGGTGGTCAGTGGTCACTGGTCAGTCACACTGGCAGTGGCACTCTGGCAGCAAAAGTGTGCACTGTACTTAAAATATGTACTCCTGCTATAACTGCTCCCCAGTCTCCCCCACAATTAAGCTGTGTGAGCAGTGAGCACTCAGCACAGTCAGATAATGATATACAGTATTACATATAATGCAGCACACTGGGCTGAGCACAGATATGGTATGTGACTGTGTCACACTGTGTATCGTTTTTTTTCAGGCAGAGAACGGATTAATTAAACTGGTGGTCACTGGTCACACTATCAGCAGCAAGTAGTACTCCTCCTAATAATATGCTCCCCAAAATTTGTGTCTCTCTCTAGTACTCTAGTCTAAACGGAGAGGACGCCAGCCACGTCCTCTCCCTATCAATCTCAATGCACGTGTGAAAATGGCGGCGACGCGCGGCTCCTTATATAGAATCCGAGTCTCGCGATAGAATACGAGCCTCGCGAGAATCCGACAGCGGGATGATGACGTTCGGGCGCGCTCGGGTTAACCGAGCAAGGCGGGAAGATCCGAGTCGCTCGGCCCCGTGTAAAAAAACCTGAAGTTCGGGCGGGTTCGGATTCCGAGGAACCGAACCCGCTCATCTCTACCCTCTATACAGTACACTGACCTCTATATACCTGCTAGTACATCCCTGATGCCTATATTTCCTAAGCTAAATCCCTGACGCCTCTATTCCCTACGCTACATCCCTGACGCCTCTATTCCCTATGCTACATCCCTGACGCCTCTATACCCTACGCTACATCCCTGATGCCTCTATTCCCTACGCTACATTCCTGATGCCTCTATAACCTACGCTACATCCCTGACGCCTCTATACCCTACGCTACATCCCTGACGCCTCTATACAGTACAATGCATTACTGATCCCTCTAGACCATACATCCTCATTACATCAGAGAGATAGTGAAACACTGGAAAAAATAAGGATAAAGTGGACTACAGAAACTGATGCTCTAAACAAAGGAGAGAGAGAGAGAGAGAAAAGCACAAGGGAAAGTGGGCAATCGGAACACCATAGAGAGAGGAGAGATAGAAATGCCTGAAAAAGTAAAGGGGGTTGGGTATGGCATCCGGCGCTCGGGATTCCAGCAGTCATATGATACCTAATCCTAACCCTCTGGGGGGGTGGCGGATAGGGCTAACCCTCAGGGGGTGGCAGCTAGGACTAACCCCCCCCCCCCCTAGTGCCTTCCCTAACACCCCCTCCCCCGGTCCTAACCCTCCCTCCAATACTCGCCTTCGGGCAGTTGGCTGTCAGCAAGATGCATCCTCATTTCAATGTCTACTGAAATAATTCAGGTTGACACCAGGAAACATTAACGCCACTGCATCCTTGCTGCTTTCTCATGTGGAAGTCTGTTTAATGTGAAAACAAGGTGATATCTAATTATCTAATTAGCACACAGGTAAGGAATTAAGAAAATCTTTATTTAAGGGTGAAGATGTTTCTCACAAAATCGTTGCCCCAATGCATCATTGAAATTCAAGCTGGAAAGATGATTTTAATATATCACTTGTACATTTTGTATTGCTCTTCTGGTGACAATGTAGTTTGTTTTTGTCAATTACCATTTTAATAATAGGGTAAATAAAATTAAGTGGATTTTTGAAAGAAAACAATACTGTCAATATACTATTAAAACAAATTAAAATGGTAAAAGTTATTGTACTTTAAGTAAAAATAAAAGAGCCAAAATATCAATCCCAGTTTTGGATTACTTTAATTAACAAAAAAAAAAGCATACAGCAGAGGATAGTTTCAATCTGCCTACCTCTGGGTTATGGGTCCAGCATGCTTCCATTGCAGTACTCTGCTGCACATGTAAGTGCAAGAGATCCTGAAGCACTCACTCATCATGGGAAAGTACCAATGTGTTTCTTCGTTGGTTGATGGAAGAAACATCTTACAAAAACTCTCCAGATTATTGACTTTTTAAAGTTTTGCTAGGAAACGTTTTAGATGAATGCTTATTAGCCTTTGTCAGTATGGACTTTTGCAAAGTGTCTCTGTGGCGCAATCAGTTAGTATGTACGGCTATTAACCAAAAGGTTGGTGGTTCAATCCCACCCAGGGACCTAATTGACCTTGTTATCAGATTTTGGTGATCTTTAAGTAGACTAGTCAAAATTTCAAACCCCCTGTTATGGTGTAGGGTACTTGGCCTTCTCTGATGTAATCAGAGTTAGATTTGATTCAGTGATTTTATAAAAACAGCTAGGAAGCACAATTTAGCAGTGGGTTGCAGAGAAAAAAAATATGCTGGCAGAAAAATCCAATTGAGTGATTAAACAGTTTTTTATTTTCTGGCTTTATTTTTATGCTAACAAATTTGTTCTCTGAAAAGTGTCCACAAAGCCAAGTCTCTGATTAACACCTTTGTAAGGATGGTTTTTCACCTATTACTAAATTAAACTTGCTTCATTGGAAAGGCAGCAAGATGCATCCTCATTTCAATGTCTACTGAAATAATACAGGTTGACACCAGGAAACATTAACGCCACTGCATCCTTGCTGCTTTCTCATGTGGAAGTCTGTTTAATGTGAAAACAAGGTGATATCTAATTAGCACACAGGTAAGGAATTAAGAAAATCTTTATTTAAGGGTGAAGATGTTTCTCACAAAATCGTTGCCCCAATGCATCATTGAAATTATAGCTGGAAAGATGATTTTAATATATCACTTGTACATTTTGTATTGCTCTTCTGGTGACAATGTAGTTTGTTTTTGTCAATTACCATTTTAATAATAGGGTAAAGAAAATGAAGTGGATTTTTGAAAGAAAACAATACTGTCAATATACTATTAAAACAAATTAAAATGGTAAAAGTTATTGTACTTTAAGTAAAAATAAAAGAGACAAAATATCAATCCCAGTTTTGGATTACTTTAATTAACAAACAAAAAAATGCATATAGCAGAGGATAGTTTCAATCTGCCTACCTCTGGGTTATGGGCCCAGCATGCTTCCATTGCAGTACTCTGCTGCACATGTAAGTGCAAGAGATCCTGAAGCACTCACTCATCATGGGAAAGTACCAATGTGTTTCTTCGTTGGTTGATGGAAGAAACATCTTACAAAAACTCTCCTGATTATTGACTTTTTAAAGTTTTTCTAGGAAACGTTTTAGATGAATGCTTATTAGCCTTTGTCAGTATGAACTTTTGCAAAGTGTCTCTGTGGCGCAATCAGTTAGTATGTACGGCTATTAACCAAAAGGTTGGTGGTTCAATCCCACCCAGGGACCTAATTGACCTTGTTATCAGATTTTGGTGATCTTTAAGTAGACAAGTCAAATTTCATACCCCCTGTTATGGTGTAGGGTACCTGGCCTTCTCTGATGTAATCAGAGTTAGATTTGATTCAGTGATTTTATAAAAACATCTAGGAAGCACAATTTAGCAGTGGGTTGCAGAGAAAAAGAAATATGCTGGCAAAAAAATCAAATTGCGTGATTAAACAGCTCTTCATTTTCTGGCTTTATTTTTATGCTAACAAATTTGTTCTCTGAAAAGTGTCCTCAAAGCCAAGTCTCTGATTAACACCTTTGTAAGGATGGTTTTTCACCTATTACTAAATTAAACTTGCTTCATTGGAAAGGCAGCAAGATGCATCCTCATTTCAATGTCTACTGAAATAATACAGGTTGACACCAGGAAACATTAACGCCACTGCATCCTTGCTGCTTTCTCATGTGGAAGTCTGTTTAATGTGAAAACAAGGTGATATCTAATTAGCACACAGGTAAGAAATTATGAAAATCTTTATTTAAGGGTGAAGATGTTTCTCACAAAATTGTTGCCCCAATGCATCATTGAAATTCAAGCTGGAAAGATGATTTTAATATATCACTTGTACATTTTGTATTGCTCTTCTGGTGACAATGTAGTTTTTTTTGTCAATTACCATTTTAATAATAGGGTAAAGAAAATTAAGTGGATTTTTGAAAGAAAACTATACTGTCAATATACTATTAAAACAAATTAAAATGGTAAAAGTTATTGTACTTTAAGTAAAAATAAAAGAGCAAAAATATCAATCCCAGTTTTGATTACTTAAATTAACCAAAAAAAATGCATATAGCAAAGGATAGTTTCAATCTGCCTACCTCTGGGTTATGGGTCCAGCATGCTTCCATTGCAGTACTCTGCTGCACATGTAAGTGCAAGAGATCCTGAAGCACTCCCTCATCATGGGAAAGTACCAATGTGTTTATTCATTGGTTGATGGAAGAAACATCTTACAAAAACTCTCCAGATTATTGATTTTTTAATATTTTTCTAGGAAACGTTCTAGATGTATGCTTATTAGCCTTTGTCAGTATGTACTGTTTGCAAAGTGTCTCGGTGGCGCAATCGGTTAGTGTGTTCGGCTATTAACCAAAAGGTTGGTGGTTCAATCCCACCCAGGGACGTAATTGACCTTGTGATCAGATTTTGGTGATATTTAAGTAGACAAGTCAAAATTTCAAACCCCCTCTTATTGTGTAGGGTACCTGGCCTTCTCTGATGTAATCAGAGTTAGATTTGATTCAGTGATTTTATAAAAAACAGCTAGGAAGCACAATTTAGCAGTGGGTTGCAGAGAAAAAAAATATGCTGGCAGAAAAATCCAATTGAGTGATTAAACAGCTCTTCATTTTCTGGAATTTATTTTTATGCTAACAAATTTGTTCTCTGAAAAGTGTCCACAAAGCCAAGTCTCTGATTAACACCTTTGTAAGGATGGTTTTTCACCTATTACTAAATTAAACTTGCTTCATTGGAAAGGCAGCAAGATGCATCCTCATTTCAATGTCTACTGAAATAATACAGGTTGACACCAGGAAACATTAACGCCACTGCATCTTTGCTGCTTTCTCACATGGAAGTCTGTTTAATGTGAAAACAAGGTGATATCTAATTAGCACACAGGTAAGGAATTACGAAAATCTTTATTTAAGGGTGAAGATGTTTCTCACAAAATTGTTGCCCCAATGCATCATTGAAATTCAAGCTGGAAAGATGATTTTAATATATCACTTGTACATTTTGTATTGCTCTTCTGGTGACAATGTAGTTTTTTTGTCAATTACCATTTTAATAACAGGGTAAAGAAAATTAAGTGGATTTTTGAAAGAAAACTATACTGTCAATATACTATTAAAACAAATTAAAATGGTAAAAGTTATTGTACTTTAAGTAAAAATAAAAGAGCAAAAATATCAATCCCAGTTTTGATTACTTAAATTAACAAAAAAAATGCATATAGCAAAGGATAGTTTCAATCTGCCTACCTCTGGGTTATGGGTCCAGCATGCTTCCATTGCAGTACTCTGCTGCCCATGTAAGTGCAAGAGATCCTGAAGCACTCACTCATCATGGGAAAGTACCAATGTGTTTATTCGTTGGTTGATGGAAGAAACATCTTACAAAAACTCTCCAGATTATTGATTTTTTAATGTTTTTCTAGGAAACGTTCTAGATGTATGCTTATTAGCCTTTGTCAGTATGTACTTTTTGCAAAGTGTCTCTGTGGCGCAATCGGTTAGTGTGTTTGGCTGTTAACCAAAAGGTTGGTGGTTCAATCCCACCCAGGGATGTAATTAACCTTGTGATCAGATTTTGGTGATATTTAAGTAGACAAGTCAAAATTTCAAACCTCCTCTTATGGTGTAGGGTACATGGCCTTCTCTGATGTAATCAGAGTTAGATTTGATTCAGTGATTTTATAAAAAACAGCTAGGAAGCACAATTTAGCAGTGGGTTGCAGAGAAAAAAAATTTGCTGGCAGAAAAATCCAATCGAGTGATTAAACAGCTCTTCATTTTCTGGCTTTATTTTTATGCTAACAAATTTGTTCTCTGAAAAGTGTCCACAAAGCCAAGTCTCTGATTAACACCTTTGTAAGGATGGTTTTTCACCTATTACTAAATTAAACTTGCTTCATTGGAAAGGCAGCAAGATGCATCCTCATTTCAATGTCTACTGAAATAATACAAGTTGACACCAGGAAACATTAACGCCACTGCATCCTTGCTGCTTTCTCATGTGGAAGTCTGTTTAATGTGAAAACAAGGTGATATCTAATTAGCACACAGGTAAGGAATTAAGAAAATCTTTATTTAAGGGTGAAGATGTTTCTCACAAAATTGTTGACCCAATGCATCATTGAAATTCAAGCTGGAAAGATGATTTTAATATATCACTTGTACATTTTGTATTGCTCTTCTGGTGACAATGTAGTTTGTTTTTGTCAATTACCATTTTAATAATAGGGTAAAGAAAATGAAGTGGATTTTTGAAAGAAAACAATACTGTCAATATACTATTAAAACAAATTAAAATGGTAAAAGTTATTGTACTTTAAGTAAAAATAAAAGAGACAAAATATCAATCCGAGTTTTGGATTACTTTAATTAACAAAAAAAAATGCATATAGCAGAGGATAGTTTCAATCTGCCTACCTCTGGGTTATGGGCCCAGCATGCTTCCATTGCAGTACTCTGCTGCACATGTAAGTGCAAGAGATCCTGAAGCACTCACTCATCATGGGAAAGTACCAATGTGTTTCTTCGTTGGTTGATGGAAGAAACATCTTACAAAAACTCTCCAGATAATTGACATTTTAAAGTTTTTCTAGGAAACGTTTTAGATGAATGCTTATTAGCCTTTGTCAGTATGAACTTTTGCAAAGTGTCTCTGTGGCGCAATCAGTTAGTATGTACGGCTATTAACCAAAAGGTTGGTGGTTCAATCCCACCAATTGACCTTGTTATCAGATTTTGGTGATATTTAAGTAGACAAGTCAAATTTCATACCCCCTGTTATGGTGTAGGGTACCTGGCCTTCTCTGATGTAATCAGAGTTAGATTTGATTCAGTGATTTTATAAAAACATCTAGGAAGCACAATTTAGCAGTGGGTTGCAGAGAAAAAGAAATATGCTGGCAAAAAAATCAAATTGCGTGATTAAACAGCTCTTCATTTTCTGGCTTTATTTTTATGCTAACAAATTTGTTCTCTGAAAAGTGTCCACAAAGCCAAGTCTCTGATTAACACCTTTGTAGGGATGGTTTTTCACCTATTACTAAATTAAACTTGCTTCATTGGAAAGGCAGCAAGATGCATCCTCATTTCAATGTCTACTGAAATAATACAAGTTGACACCAGGAAACATTAACGCCACTGCATCCTTGCTGCTTTCTCATGTGGAAGTCTGTTTAATGTGAAAACAAGGTGATATCTAATTAGCACACAGGTAAGAAATTCCGAAAATCTTTATTTAAGGGTGAAGATGTTTCTCACAAAATTGTTGCCCCAATGCATCTTTGAAATTCAAGCTGGAAAGATGATTTTAATATATCACTTGTACATTTTGTATTGCTCTTCTGGTGACAATGTAGTTTTTTTTGTCAATTACCATTTTAATAATAGGGTAAAGAAAATTAAGCGGATTTTTGAAAGAAAACTATACTGTCAATATACTATTAAAACAAATTAAAATGGTAAAAGTTATTGTACTTTAAGTAAAAATAAAAGAGCAAAAATATCAATCCCAGTTTTGATTACTTAAATTAACAAAAAAAAATGCATATAACAAAGGATAGTTTCAATCTGCCTACCTCTGGGTTATGGGTCCAGCATGCTTCCATTGCAGTACTCTGCTGCACATGTAAGTGCAAGAGATCCTGAAGCACTCACTCATCATGGGAAAGTACCAATGTGTTTATTCATTGGTTGATGGAAGAAACATCTTACAAAAACTCTCCAGATTATTGATTTTTTAATGTTTTTCTAGGAAACGTTCTAGATGTATGCTTATTAGCCTTTGTCAGTATGTACTGTTTGCAAAGTGTCTCTGTGGCGCAATCGGTTAGTGTGTTCGGCTATTAACCAAAAGGTTGGTGGTTCAATCCCACCCAGGGACGTAATTAACCTTGTGATCAGATTTTGGTGATATTTAAGTAGACAAGTCAAAATTTCAAACCTCCTCTTATGGTGTAGGGTACATGGCCTTCTCTGATGTAATCAGAGTTAGATTTGATTCAGTGATTTTATAAAAAACAGCTAGGAAGCACAATTTAGCAGTGGGTTGCAGAGAAAAAAAATATGCTGGCAGAAAAATCCAATCGAGTGATTAAACAGCTCTTCATTTTCTGGCTTTATTTTTATGCTAACAAATTTGTTCTCTGAAAAGTGTCCACAAAGCCAAGTCTCTGATTAACACCTTTGTAAGGATGGTTTTTCACCTATTACTAAATTAAACTTGCTTCATTGGAAAGGCAGCAAGATGCATCCTCATTTCAATGTCTACTGAAATAATACAAGTTGACACCAGGAAACATTAACGCCACTGCATCCTTGCTGCTTTCTCATGTGGAAGTCTGTTTAATGTGAAAACAAGGTGATATCTAATTAGCACACAGGTAAGGAATTAAGAAAATCTTTATTTAAGGGTGAAGATGTTTCTCACAAAATTGTTGACCCAATGCATCATTGAAATTCAAGCTGGAAAGATGATTTTAATATATCACTTGTACATTTTGTATTGCTCTTCTGGTGACAATGTAGTTTGTTTTTGTCAATTACCATTTTAATAATAGGGTAAAGAAAATTAAGTGGATTTTTGAAAGAAAACAATACTGTCAATATACTATTAAAACAAATTAAAATGGTAAAAGTTATTGTACTTTAAGTAAAAATAAAAGAGACAAAATATCAATCCCAGTTTTGGATTACTTTAATTAACAAAAAAAAAATGCATATAGCAGAGGATAGTTTCAATCTGCCTACCTCTGGGTTATGGGCCCAGCATGCTTCCATTGCAGTACTCTGCTGCAAATGTAAGTTCAAGAGATCCTGAAGCACTCACTCATCATGGGAAAGTACCAATGTGTTTCTTCGTTGGTTGATGGAAGAAACATCTTACAAAAACTCTCCAGATTATTGACTTTTTAAAGTTTTGCTAGGAAACGTTTTAGATGAATGCTTATTAGCCTTTGTCAGTATGGAAATTTGCAAAGTGTCTCTGTGGCGCAATCAGTTAGTATGTACGGCTTTTAACCAAAAGGTTGGTGGTTTAATCCCACCTAGGGACCTAATTGACCTTGTTATCAGATTTTGGTGATCTTTAAGTAGACAAGTCAAAATTTCAAACCCCCTGTTAAGGTGTAGGGTACTTGGCCTTCTCTGATGTAATCAGAGTTAGATTTGATTCAGTGATTTTATAAAAACAGCTAGGAAGCACAATTTAGCAGTGGGTTGCAGAGAAAAAAAATATGCTGGCAGAAAAATCCAATTGAGTGATTAAACAGCTCTTTATTTTCTGGCTTTATTTTTATGCTAACAAATTTGTTCTCTGAAAAGTGTCCACAAAGCCAAGTCTCTGATTAACACCTTTGTAAGGATGGTTTTTCACCTATTACTAAATTAAACTTGCTTCATTGGAAAGGCAGCAAGATGCATCCTCATTTCAATGTCTACTGAAATAATACAGGTTGACACCAGGAAACATTAACGCCACTGCATCCTTGCTGCTTTCTCATGTAAAAGTCTGTTTAATATGAAAACAAGGTGATATCTAATTAGCACACAGGTAAGGAATTAAGAAAATCTTTATTTAAGGGTGAAGATGTTTCTCACAAAATCGTTGCCCCAATGCATCATTGAAATTCAAGCTGGAAAGATGATTTTAATATATCACTTGTACATTTTGTATTGCTCTTCTGGTGACAATGTAGTTTGTTTTTGTCAATTACCATTTTAATAATAGGGTAAAGAAAATGAAGTGGATTTTTGAAAGAAAACAATACTGTCAATATACTATTAAAACAAATTAAAATGGTAAAAGTTATTGTACTTTAAGTAAAAATAAAAGAGCCAAAATATCAATCCCAGTTTTGGATTACTTTAATTAACAAAAAAAAATGCATATAGCAGAGGATAGTTTCAATCTGCCTACCTCTGGGTTATGGGCCCAGCATGCTTCCATTGCAGTACTCTGCTGCACATGTAAGTGCAAGAGATCCTGAAGCACTCACTCATCATGGGAAAGTACCAATGTGTTTCTTTGTTGGTTGATGGAAGAAACATCTTACAAAAACTCTCCAGATTATTGACTTTTTAAAGTTTTTCTAGGAAACGTTTTAGATGAATGCTTATTAGCCTTTGTCAGTATGAACTTTTGCAAAGTGTCTCTGTGGCGCAATCAGTTAGTATGTACGGCTATTAACCAAAAGGTTGGTGGTTCAATCCCACCTAGGGACCTAATTGACCTTGTTATCAGATTTTGGTGATCTTTAAGTAGACAAGTCAAATTTCATACCCCCTGTTATGGTGTAGGGTACCTGGCCTTCTCTGATGTAATCAGAGTTAGATTTGATTCAGTGATTTTATAAAAACATCTAGGAAGCACAATTTAGCAGTGGGTTGCAGAGAAAAAGAAATATGCTGGCAAAAAAATCAAATTGCGTGATTAAACAGCTCTTCATTTTCTGGCTTTATTTTTATGCTAACAAATTTGTTCTCTGAAAAGTGTCCACAAAGCCAAGTCTCTGATTAACACCTTTGTAGGGATGGTTTTTCACCTATTACTAAATTAAACTTGCTTCATTGGAAAGGCAGCAAGATGCATCCTCATTTCAATGTCTACTGAAATAATACAGGTTGACACCAGGAAACATTAACGCCACTGCATCCTTGCTGCTTTCTCATGTGGAAGTCTGTTTAATGTGAAAACAAGGTGATATCTAATTAGCACACAGGTAAGAAATTACGAAAATCTTTATTTAAGGGTGAATATGTTTCTCACAAAATTGTTGCCCCAATGCATCATTGAAATTCAAGCTGGAAAGATGATTTTAATATATCACTTGTACATTTTGTATTGCTCTTCTGGTGACAATGTAGTTTTTTTTGTCAATTACCATTTTAATAATAGGGTAAAGAAAATTAAGTGGATTTTTGAAAGAAAACTATACTGTCAATATACTATTAAAACAAATTAAAATGGTAAAAGTTATTGTACTTTAAGTAAAAATAAAAGAGCAAAAATATCAATCCCAGTTTTGATTACTTAAATTAACAAAAAAAAATGCATATAGCAAAGGATAGTTTCAATCTGCCTACCTCTGGGTTATGGGTCCAGCATGCTTCCATTGCAGTACTCTGCTGCACATGTAAGTGCAAGAGATCCTGAAGCACTCCCTCATCATGGGAAAGTACCAATGTGTTTATTCATTGGTTGATGGAAGAAACATCTTACAAAAACTCTCCAGATTATTGATTTTTTAATATTTTTCTAGGAAACGTTCTAGATGTATGCTTATTAGCCTTTGTTAGTATGTACTGTTTGCAAAGTGTCTTGGTGGCGCAATCGGTTAGTGTGTTCGGCTATTAACCAAAAGGTCGGTGGTTCAATCCCACCCAGGGACGTAATTGACCTTGTGATCAGATTTTGGTGATATTTAAGTAGACAAGTCAAAATTTCAAACCCCCTCTTATTGTGTAGGGTACCTGGCCTTCTCTGATGTAATCAGAGTTAGATTTGATTCAGTGATTTTATAAAAAACAGCTAGGAAGCACAATTTAGCAGTGGGTTGCAGAGAAAAAAAATATGCTGGCAGAAAAATCCAATTGAGTGATTAAACAGCTCTTCATTTTCTGGAATTTATTTTTATGCTAACAAATTTGTTCTCTGAAAAGTGTCCACAAAGCCAAGTCTCTGATTAACACCTTTGTAAGGATGGTTTTTCACCTATTACTAAATTAAACTTGCTTCATTGGAAAGGCAGCAAGATGCATCCTCATTTCAATGTCTACTGAAATAATACAGGTTGACACCAGGAAACATTAACGCCACTGCATCTTTGCTGCTTTCTCACATGGAAGTCTGTTTAATGTGAAAACAAGGTGATATCTAATTAGCACACAGGTAAGGAATTATGAAAATCTTTATTTAAGGGTGAAGATGTTTCTCACAAAATTGTTGCCCCAATGCATCATTGAAATTCAAGCTGGAAAGATGATTTTAATATATCACTTGTACATTTTGTATTGCTCTTCTGGTGACAATGTAGTTTTTTTGTCAATTACCATTTTAATAACAGGGTAAAGAAAATTAAGTGGATTTTTGAAAGAAAACTATACTGTCAATATACTATTAAAACAAATTAAAATGGTAAAAGTTATTGTACTTTAAGTAAAAATAAAAGAGCAAAAATATCAATCCCAGTTTTGATTACTTAAATTAACAAAAAAAATGCATATAGCAAAGGATAGTTTCAATCTGCCTACCTCTGGGTTATGGGTCCAGCATGCTTCCATTGCAGTACTCTGCTGCCCATGTAAGTGCAAGAGATCCTGAAGCACTCACTCATCATGGGAAAGTACCAATGTGTTTATTCGTTGGTTGATGGAAGAAACATCTTACAAAAACTCTCCAGATTATTGATTTTTTAATGTTTTTCTAGGAAACGTTCTAGATGTATGCTTATTAGCCTTTGTCAGTATATACTTTTTGCAAAGTGTCTCTGTGGCGCAATCGGTTAGTGTGTTTGGCTGTTAACCAAAAGGTTGGTGGTTCAATCCCACCCAGGGACGTAATTAACCTTGTGATCAGATTTTGGTGATATTTAAGTAGACAAGTCAAAATTTCAAACCTCCTCTTATGGTGTAGGGTACATGGCCTTCTCTGATGTAATCAGAGTTAGATTTGATTCAGTGATTTTATAAAAAACAGCTAGGAAGCACAATTTAGCAGTGGGTTGCAGAGAAAAAAAATATGCTGGCAGAAAAATCCAATCGAGTGATTAAACAGCTCTTCATTTTCTGGCTTTATTTTTATGCTAACAAATTTGTTCTCTGAAAAGTGTCCACAAAGCCAAGTCTCTGATTAACACCTTTGTAAGGATGGTTTTTCACCTATTACTAAATTAAACTTGCTTCATTGGAAAGGCAGCAAGATGCATCCTCATTTCAATGTCTACTGAAATAATACAAGTTGACACCAGGAAACATTAACGCCACTGCATCCTTGCTGCTTTCTCATGTGGAAGTCTGTTTAATGTGAAAACAAGGTGATATCTAATTAGCACACAGGTAAGGAATTAAGAAAATCTTTATTTAAGGGTGAAGATGTTTCTCACAAAATTGTTGACCCAATGCATCATTGAAATTCAAGCTGGAAAGATGATTTTAATATATCACTTGTACATTTTGTATTGCTCTTCTGGTGACAATGTAGTTTGTTTTTGTCAATTACCATTTTAATAATAGGGTAAAGAAAATGAAGTGGATTTTTGAAAGAAAACAATACTGTCAATATACTATTAAAACAAATTAAAATGGTAAAAGTTATTGTACTTTAAGTAAAAATAAAAGAGACAAAATATCAATCCCAGTTTTGGATTACTTTAATTAACAAAAAAAAATGCATATAGCAGAGGATAGTTTCAATCTGCCTACCTCTGGGTTATGGGCCCAGCATGCTTCCATTGCAGTACTCTGCTGCACATGTAAGTGCAAGAGATCCTGAAGCACTCACTCATCATGGGAAAGTACCAATGTGTTTCTTCGTTGGTTGATGGAAGAAACATCTTACAAAAACTCTCCAGATTATTGACATTTTAAAGTTTTTCTAGGAAACGTTTTAGATGAATGCTTATTAGCCTTTGTCAGTATGGAAATTTGCAAAGTGTCTCTGTGGCGCAATCAGTTAGTATGTATGGCTTTTAACCAAAAGGTTGGTGGTTTAATCCCACCCAGGGACCTAATTGACCTTGTTATCAGATTTTGGTGATCTTTAAGTAGACAAGTCAAAATTTCAAACCCCCTGTTATGGTGTAGGGTACTTGGCCTTCTCTGATGTAATCAGAGTTAGATTTGATTCAGTGATTTTATAAAAACAGCTAGGAAGCACAATTTAGCAGTGGGTTGCAGAGAAAAAAAATATGCTGGCAGAAAAATCCAATTGAGTGATTAAACAGCTCTTTATTTTCTTGCTTTATTTTTATGCTAACAAATTTGTTCTCTGAAAAGTGTCCACAAAGCCAAGTCTCTGATTAACACCTTTGTAAGGATGGTTTTTCACCTATTACTAAATTAAACTTGCTTCATTGGAAAGGCAGCAAGATGCATCCTCATTTCAATGTCTACTGAAATAATACAGGTTGACACCAGGAAACATTAACGCCACTGCATCCTTGCTGCTTTCTCATGTAAAAGTCTGTTTAATATGAAAACAAGGTGATATCTAATTAGCACACAGGTAAGGAATTAAGAAAATCTTTATTTAAGGGTGAAGATGTTTCTCACAAAATCGTTGCCCCAATGCATCATTGAAATTCAAGCTGGAAAGATGATTTTAATATATCACTTGTACATTTTGTATTGCTCTTCTGGTGACAATGTAGTTTTTTTTGTCAATTACCATTTTAATAATAGGGTAAAGAAAATTAAGTGGATTTTTGAAAGAAAACTATACTGTCAATATACTATTAAAACAAATTAAAATGGTAAAAGTTATTGTACTTTAAGTAAAAATAAAAGAGCAAAAATATCAATCCCAGTTTTGATTACTTAAATTAACAAAAAAAATGCATATAGCAAAGGATAGTTTCAATCTGCCTACCTCTGGGTTATGGGTCCAGCATGCTTCCATTGCAGTACTCTGCTGCACATGTAAGTGCAAGAGATCCTGAAGCACTCACTCATCATGGGAAAGTACCAATGTGTTTATTCATTGGTTGATGGAAGAAACATCTTACAAAAACTCTCCAGATTATTGATTTTTTAATATTTTTCTAGGAAACGTTCTAGATGTATGCTTATTAGCCTTTGTCAGTATGTACTGTTTACAAAGTGTCTCGGTGGCGCAATCGGTTAGTGTGTTCGGCTATAAACCAAAAGGTTGGTGGTTCAATCCCACCCAGGGACGTAATTGACCTTGTGATCAGATTTTGGTGATATTTAAGTAGACAAGTCAAAATTTCAAACCCCCTCTTATTGTGTAGGGTACCTGGCCTTCTCTGATGTAATCAGAGTTAGATTTGATTCAGTGATTTTATAAAAAACAGCTAGGAAGCACAATTTAGCAGTGGGTTGCAGAGAAAAAAAATATGCTGGCAGAAAAATCCAATCGAGTGATTAAACAGCTCTTCATTTTCTGGCTTTATTTTTATGCTAACAAATTTGTTCTCTGAAAAGTGTCCACAAAGCCAAGTCTCTGATTAACACCTTTGTAAGGATGGTTTTTCACCTATTACTAAATTAAACTTGCTTCATTGGAAAGGCAGCAAGATGCATCCTCATTTCAATGTCTACTGAAATAATACAAGTTGACACCAGGAAACATTAACGCCACTGCATCCTTGCTGCTTTCTCATGTGGAAGTCTGTTTAATGTGAAAACAAGGTGATATCTAATTAGCACACAGGTAAGGAATTAAGAAAATCTTTATTTAAGGGTGAAGATGTTTCTCACAAAATTGTTGACCCAATGCATCATTGAAATTCAAGCTGGAAAGATGATTTTAATATATCACTTGTACATTTTGTATTGCTCTTCTGGTGACAATGTAGTTTGTTTTTGTCAATTACCATTTTAATAATAGGGTAAAGAAAATGAAGTGGATTTTTGAAAGAAAACAATACTGTCAATATACTATTAAAACAAATTAAAATGGTAAAAGTTATTGTACTTTAAGTAAAAATAAAAGAGCCAAAATATCAATCCCAGTTTTGGATTACTTTAATTAACAAAAAAAAAAAGCATACAGCAGAGGATAGTTTCAATCTGCCTACCTCTGGGTTATGGGTCCAGCATGCTTCCATTGCAGTACTCTGCTGCACATGTAAGTGCAAGAGATCCTGAAGCACTCACTCATCATGGGAAAGTACCAATGTGTTTCTTCGTTGGTTGATGGAAGAAACATCTTACAAAAACTCTCCAGATTATTGACTTTTTAAAGTTTTGCTAGGAAACGTTTTAGATGAATGCTTATTAGCCTTTGTCAGTATGGACTTTTGCAAAGTGTCTCTGTGGCGCAATCAGTTAGTATGTACGGCTATTAACCAAAAGGTTGGTGGTTCAATCCCACCCAGGGACCTAATTTCCCTTGTTATCAGATTTTGGTGATCTTTAAGTAGACAAGTCAAAATTTCAAACCCCCTGTTATGGTGTAGGGTACTTGGCCTTCTCTGATGTAATCAGAGTTAGATTTGATTCAGTGATTTTATAAAAACAGCTTGGAAGCACAATTTAGCAGTGGGTTGCAGAGAAAAAAAATATGCTGGCAGAAAAATCCAATTGAGTGATTAAACAGTTTTTTATTTTCTGGCTTTATTTTTATGCTAACAAATTTGTTCTCTGAAAAGTGTCCACAAAGCCAAGTCTCTGATTAACACCTTTGTAAGGATGGTTTTTCACCTATTACTAAATTAAACTTGCTTCATTGGAAAGGCAGCAAGATGCATCCTCATTTCAATGTCTACTGAAATAATACAGGTTGACACCAGGAAACATTAACGCCACTGCATCCTTGCTGCTTTCTCATGTGGAAGTCTGTTTAATGTGAAAACAAGGTGATATCTAATTAGCACACAGGTAAGGAATTAAGAAAATCGTTATTTAAGGGTGAAGATGTTTCTCACAAAATCGTTGCCCCAATGCATCATTGAAATTATAGCTGGAAAGATGATTTTAATATATCACTTGTACATTTTGTATTGCTCTTCTGGTGACAATGTAGTTTGTTTTTGTCAATTACCATTTTAATAATAGGGTAAAGAAAATGAAGTGGATTTTTGAAAGAAAACAATACTGTCAATATACTATTAAAACAAATTAAAATGGTAAAAGTTATTGTACTTTAAGTAAAAATAAAAGAGACAAAATATCAATCCCAGTTTTGGATTACTTTAATTAACAAACAAAAAAATGCATATAGCAGAGGATAGTTTCAATCTGCCTACCTCTGGGTTATGGGCCCAGCATGCTTCCATTGCAGTACTCTGCTGCACATGTAAGTGCAAGAGATCCTGAAGCACTCACTCATCATGGGAAAGTACCAATGTGTTTCTTCGTTGGTTGATGGAAGAAACATCTTACAAAAACTCTCCAGATTATTGACTTTTTAAAGTTTTTCTAGGAAACGTTTTAGATGAATGCTTATTAGCCTTTGTCAGTATGAACTTTTGCAAAGTGTCTCTGTGGCGCAATCAGTTAGTATGTACGGCTATTAACCAAAAGGTTGTTGGTTCAATCCCACCCAGGGACCTAATTGACCTTGTTATCAGATTTTGGTGATCTTTAAGTAGACAAGTCAAATTTCATACCCCCTGTTATGGTGTAGGGTACCTGGCCTTCTCTGATGTAATCAGAGTTAGATTTGATTCAGTGATTTTATAAAAACATCTAGGAAGCACAATTTAGCAGTGGGTTGCAGAGAAAAAGAAATATGCTGGCAAAAAAATCAAATTGCGTGATTAAACAGCTCTTCATTTTCTGGCTTTATTTTTATGCTAACAAATTTGTTCTCTGAAAAGTGTCCACAAAGCCAAGTCTCTGATTAACACCTTTGTAGGGATGGTTTTTCACCTATTACTAAATTAAACTTGCTTCATTGGAAAGGCAGCAAGATGCATCCTCATTTCAATGTCTACTGAAATAATACAGGTTGACACCAGGAAACATTAACGCCACTGCATCCTTGCTGCTTTCTCATGTGGAAGTCTGTTTAATGTGAAAACAAGGTGATATCTAATTAGCACACAGGTAAGAAATTACGAAAATCTTTATTTAAGGGTGAAGATGTTTCTCACAAAATTGTTGCCCCAATGCATCATTGAAATTCAAGCTGGAAAGATGATTTTAATATATCACTTGTACATTTTGTATTGCTCTTCTGGTGACAATGTAGTTTTTTTTGTCAATTACCATTTTAATAATAGGGTAAAGAAAATTAAGTGGATTTTTGAAAGAAAACTATACTGTCAATATACTATTAAAACAAATTAAAATGGTAAAAGTTATTGTACTTTAAGTAAAAATAAAAGAGCAAAAATATCAATCCCAGTTTTGATTACTTAAATTAACCAAAAAAATGCATATAGCAAAGGATAGTTTCAATCTGCCTACCTCTGGGTTATGGGTCCAGCATGCTTCCATTGCAGTACTCTGCTGCACATGTAAGTGCAAGAGATCCTGAAGCACTCCCTCATCATGGGAAAGTACCAATGTGTTTATTCATTGGTTGATGGAAGAAACATCTTACAAAAACTCTCCAGATTATTGATTTTTTAATATTTTTCTAGGAAACGTTCTAGATGTATGCTTATTAGCCTTTGTCAGTATGTACTTTTTGAAAAGTGTCTCTGTGGCGCAATCGGTTAGTGTGTTTGGCTGTTAACCAAAAGGTTGGTGGTTCAATCCCACCCAGGGATGTAATTAACCTTGTGATCAGATTTTGGTGATATTTAAGTAGACAAGTCAAAATTTCAAACCTCCTCTTATGGTGTAGGGTACATGGCCTTCTCTGATGTAATCAGAGTTAGATTTGATTCAGTGATTTTATAAAAAACAGCTAGGAAGCACAATTTAGCAGTGGGTTGCAGAGAAAAAAAATTTGCTGGCAGAAAAATCCAATCGAGTGATTAAACAGCTCTTCATTTTCTGGCTTTATTTTTATGCTAACAAATTTGTTCTCTGAAAAGTGTCCACAAAGCCAAGTCTCTGATTAACACCTTTGTAAGGATGGTTTTTCACCTATTACTAAATTAAACTTGCTTCATTGGAAAGGCAGCAAGATGCATCCTCATTTCAATGTCTACTGAAATAATACAAGTTGACACCAGGAAACATTAACTCCACTGCATCCTTGCTACTTTCTCATGTGGAAGTCTGTTTAATGTGAAAACAAGGTGATATCTAATTAGCACACAGGTAAGGAATTAAGAAAATCTTTATTTAAGGGTGAAGATGTTTCTCACAAAATTGTTGACCCAATGCATCATTGAAATTCAAGCTGGAAAGATGATTTTAATATATCACTTGTACATTTTGTATTGCTCTTCTGGTGACAATGTAGTTTGTTTTTGTCAATTACCATTTTAATAATAGGGTAAAGAAAATGAAGTGGATTTTTGAAAGAAAACAATACTGTCAATATACTATTAAAACAAATTAAAATGGTAAAAGTTATTGTACTTTAAGTAAAAATAAAAGAGACAAAATATCAATCCGAGTTTTGGATTACTTTAATTAACAAAAAAAAATGCATATAGCAGAGGATAGTTTCAATCTGCCTACCTCTGGGTTATGGGCCCAGCATGCTTCCATTGCAGTACTCTGCTGCACATGTAAGTGCAAGAGATCCTGAAGCACTCACTCATCATGGGAAAGTACCAATGTGTTTCTTCGTTGGTTGATGGAAGAAACATCTTACAAAAACTCTCCAGATAATTGACATTTTAAAGTTTTTCTAGGAAACGTTTTAGATGAATGCTTATTAGCCTTTGTCAGTATGAACTTTTGCAAAGTGTCTCTGTGGCGCAATCAGTTAGTATGTACGGCTATTAACCAAAAGGTTGGTGGTTCAATCCCACCAATTGACCTTGTTATCAGATTTTGGTGATATTTAAGTAGACAAGTCAAATTTCATACCCCCTGTTATGGTGTAGGGTACCTGGCCTTCTCTGATGTAATCAGAGTTAGATTTGATTCAGTGATTTTATAAAAACATCTAGGAAGCACAATTTAGCAGTGGGTTGCAGAGAAAAAGAAATATGCTGGCAAAAAAATCAAATTGCGTGATTAAACAGCTCTTCATTTTCTGGCTTTATTTTTATGCTAACAAATTTGTTCTCTGAAAAGTGTCCACAAAGCCAAGTCTCTGATTAACACCTTTGTAGGGATGGTTTTTCACCTATTACTAAATTAAACTTGCTTCATTGGAAAGGCAGCAAGATGCATCCTCATTTCAATGTCTACTGAAATAATACAAGTTGACACCAGGAAACATTAACGCCACTGCATCCTTGCTGCTTTCTCATGTGGAAGTCTGTTTAATGTGAAAACAAGGTGATATCTAATTAGCACACAGGTAAGAAATTCCGAAAATCTTTATTTAAGGGTGAAGATGTTTCTCACAAAATTGTTGCCCCAATGCATCTTTGAAATTCAAGCTGGAAAGATGATTTTAATATATCACTTGTACATTTTGTATTGCTCTTCTGGTGACAATGTAGTTTTTTTTGTCAATTACCATTTTAATAATAGGGTAAAGAAAATTAAGCGGATTTTTGAAAGAAAACTATACTGTCAATATACTATTAAAACAAATTAAAATGGTAAAAGTTATTGTACTTTAAGTAAAAATAAAAGAGCAAAAATATCAATCCCAGTTTTGATTACTTAAATTAACAAAAAAAAATGCATATAACAAAGGATAGTTTCAATCTGCCTACCTCTGGGTTATGGGTCCAGCATGCTTCCATTGCAGTACTCTGCTGCACATGTAAGTGCAAGAGATCCTGAAGCACTCACTCATCATGGGAAAGTACCAATGTGTTTATTCATTGGTTGATGGAAGAAACATCTTACAAAAACTCTCCAGATTATTGATTTTTTAATGTTTTTCTAGGAAACGTTCTAGATGTATGCTTATTAGCCTTTGTCAGTATGTACTGTTTGCAAAGTGTCTCTGTGGCGCAATCGGTTAGTGTGTTCGGCTATTAACCAAAAGGTTGGTGGTTCAATCCCACCCAGGGACGTAATTAACCTTGTGATCAGATTTTGGTGATATTTAAGTAGACAAGTCAAAATTTCAAACCTCCTCTTATGGTGTAGGGTACATGGCCTTCTCTGATGTAATCAGAGTTAGATTTGATTCAGTGATTTTATAAAAAACAGCTAGGAAGCACAATTTAGCAGTGGGTTGCAGAGAAAAAAAATATGCTGGCAGAAAAATCCAATCGAGTGATTAAACAGCTCTTCATTTTCTGGCTTTATTTTTATGCTAACAAATTTGTTCTCTGAAAAGTGTCCACAAAGCCAAGTCTCTGATTAACACCTTTGTAAGGATGGTTTTTCACCTATTACTAAATTAAACTTGCTTCATTGGAAAGGCAGCAAGATGCATCCTCATTTCAATGTCTACTGAAATAATACAAGTTGACACCAGGAAACATTAACGCCACTGCATCCTTGCTGCTTTCTCATGTGGAAGTCTGTTTAATGTGAAAACAAGGTGATATCTAATTAGCACACAGGTAAGGAATTAAGAAAATCTTTATTTAAGGGTGAAGATGTTTCTCACAAAATTGTTGACCCAATGCATCATTGAAATTCAAGCTGGAAAGATGATTTTAATATATCACTTGTACATTTTGTATTGCTCTTCTGGTGACAATGTAGTTTGTTTTTGTCAATTACCATTTTAATAATAGGGTAAAGAAAATTAAGTGGATTTTTGAAAGAAAACAATACTGTCAATATACTATTAAAACAAATTAAAATGGTAAAAGTTATTGTACTTTAAGTAAAAATAAAAGAGACAAAATATCAATCCCAGTTTTGGATTACTTTAATTAACAAAAAAAAAATGCATATAGCAGAGGATAGTTTCAATCTGCCTACCTCTGGGTTATGGGCCCAGCATGCTTCCATTGCAGTACTCTGCTGCACATGTAAGTTCAAGAGATCCTGAAGCACTCACTCATCATGGGAAAGTACCAATGTGTTTCTTCGTTGGTTGATGGAAGAAACATCTTACAAAAACTCTCCAGATTATTGACTTTTTAAAGTTTTTCTAGGAAACGTTTTAGATGAATGCTTATTAGCCTTTGTCAGTATGGACGTTTGCAAAGTGTCTCTGTGGCGCAATCAGTTAGTGTGTACGGCTATTAACCAAAAGGTTGGTGGTTCAATTCCACCCAGGGACCTAATTGACCTTGTTATCAGATTTTGGTTATCTTTAAGTAGACAAGTCAAATTTCATACCCCCTGTTATGGTGTGGGGTACCTGGCCTTCTCTGATGTAATCAGAGTTAGATTTGATTCAGTGATTTTATAAAAACATCTAGGAAGCACAATTTAGCAGTGGGTTGCAGAGAAAAAGAAATATGCTGGCAAAAAAATCAAATTGCGTGATTAAACAGCTCTTCATTTTCTGGCTTTATTTTTATGCTAACAAATTTGTTCTCTGAAAAGTGTCCACAAAGCCAAGTCTCTGATTAACACCTTTGTAGGGATGGTTTTTCACCTATTACTAAATTAAACTTGCTTCATTGGAAAGGCAGCAAGATGCATCCTCATTTCAATGTCTACTGAAATAATACAGGTTGACACCAGGAAACATTAACGCCACTGCATCCTTGCTGCTTTCTCATGTGGAAGTCTGTTTAATGTGAAAACAAGGTGATATCTAATTAGCACACAGGTAATGAATTAAGAAAATCTTTATTTAAGGGTGAAGATGTTTCTCACAAAATCGTTGCCCCAATGCATCATTGAAATTCAAGCTGGAAAGATGATTTTAATATATCACTTGTACATTTTGTATTGCTCTTATGGTGACAATGTAGTTTGTTTTTGTCAATTACCATTTTAATAATAGGGTAAAGAAAATGAAGTGGATTTTTGAAAGAAAACAATACTGTCAATATACTATTAAAACAAATTAAAATGGTAAAAGTTATTGTACTTTAAGTAAAAATAAAAGAGCCAAAATATCAATCCCAGTTTTGGATTACTTTAATTAACAAAAAAAAAAGCATACAGCAGAGGATAGTTTCAATCTGCCTACCTCTGGGTTATGGGTCCAGCATGCTTCCATTGCAGTACTCTGCTGCACATGTAAGTGCAAGAGATCCTGAAGCACTCACTCATCATGGGAAAGTACCAATGTGTTTCTTCGTTGGTTGATGGAAGAAACATCTTACAAAAACTCTCCAGATTATTGACTTTTTAAAGTTTTGCTAGGAAACGTTTTAGATGAATGCTTATTAGCCTTTGTCAGTATGGAAATTTGCAAAGTGTCTCTGTGGCGCAATCAGTTAGTATGTACGGCTTTTAACCAAAAGGTTGGTGGTTTAATCCCACCTAGGGACCTAATTGACCTTGTTATCAGATTTTGGTGATCTTTAAGTAGACAAGTCAAAATTTCAAACCCCCTGTTATGGTGTAGGGTACTTGGCCTTCTCTGATGTAATCAGAGTTAGATTTGATTCAGTGATTTTATAAAAACAGCTAGGAAGCACAATTTAGCAGTGGGTTGCAGAGAAAAAAAATATGCTGGCAGAAAAATCCAATTGAGTGATTAAACAGCTCTTTATTTTCTGGCTTTATTTTTATGCTAACAAATTTGTTCTCTGAAAAGTGTCCACAAAGCCAAGTCTCTGATTAACACCTTTGTAAGGATGGTTTTTCACCTATTACTAAATTAAACTTGCTTCATTGGAAAGGCAGCAAGATGCATCCTCATTTCAATGTCTACTGAAATAATACAGGTTGACACCAGGAAACATTAACGCCACTGCATCCTTGCTGCTTTCTCATGTAAAAGTCTGTTTAATATGAAAACAAGGTGATATCTAATTAGCACACAGGTAAGGAATTAAGAAAATCTTTATTTAAGGGTGAAGATGTTTCTCACAAAATCGTTGCCCCAATGCATCATTGAAATTCAAGCTGGAAAGATGATTTTAATATATCACTTGTACATTTTGTATTGCTCTTCTGGTGACAATGTAGTTTGTTTTTGTCAATTACCATTTTAATAATAGGGTAAAGAAAATGAAGTGGATTTTTGAAAGAAAACAATACTGTCAATATACTATTAAAACAAATTAAAATGGTAAAAGTTATTGTACTTTAAGTAAAAATAAAAGAGCCAAAATATCAATCCCAGTTTTGGATTACTTTAATTAACAAAAAAAAATGCATATAGCAGAGGATAGTTTAAATCTGCCTACCTCTGGGTTATGGGCCCAGCATGCTTCCATTGCAGTACTCTGCTGCACATGTAAGTGCAAGAGATCCTGAAGCACTCACTCATCATGGGAAAGTACCAATGTGTTTCTTCGTTGGTTGATGGAAGAAACATCTTACAAAAACTCTCCAGATTATTGACTTTTTAAAGTTTTTCTAGGAAACGTTTTAGATGAATGCTTATTAGCCTTTGTCAGTATGAACTTTTGCAAAGTGTCTCTGTGGCGCAATCAGTTAGTATGTACGGCTATTAACCAAAAGGTTGGTGGTTCAATCCCACCCAGGGACCTAATTGACCTTGTTATCAGATTTTGGTGATCTTTAAGTAGACAAGTCAAATTTCATACCCCCTGTTATGGTGTAGGGTACCTGGCCTTCTCTGATGTAATCAGAGTTAGATTTGATTCAGTGATTTTATAAAAACATCTAGGAAGCACAATTTAGCAGTGGGTTGCAGAGAAAAAGAAATATGCTGGCAAAAAAATCAAATTGCGTGATTAAACAGCTCTTCATTTTCTGGCTTTATTTTTATGCTAACAAATTTGTTCTCTGAAAAGTGTCCACAAAGCCAAGTCTCTGATTAACACCTTTGTAGGGATGGTTTTTCACCTATTACTAAATTAAACTTGCTTCATTGGAAAGGCAGCAAGATGCATCCTCATTTCAATGTCTACTGAAATAATACAGGTTGACACCAGGAAACATTAACGCCACTGCATCCTTGCTGCTTTCTCATGTGGAAGTCTGTTTAATGTGAAAACAAGGTGATATCTAATTAGCACACAGGTAAGAAATTACGAAAATCTTTATTTAAGGGTGAATATGTTTCTCACAAAATTGTTGCCCCAATGCATCATTGAAATTCAAGCTGGAAAGATGATTTTAATATATCACTTGTACATTTTGTATTGCTCTTCTGGTGACAATGTAGTTTTTTTTGTCAATTACCATTTTAATAATAGGGTAAAGAAAATTAAGTGGATTTTTGAAAGAAAACTATACTGTCAATATACTATTAAAACAAATTAAAATGGTAAAAGTTATTGTACTTTAAGTAAAAATAAAAGAGCAAAAATATCAATCCCAGTTTTGATTACTTAAATTAACAAAAAAAAATGCATATAGCAAAGGATAGTTTCAATCTGCCTACCTCTGGGTTATGGGTCCAGCATGCTTCCATTGCAGTACTCTGCTGCACATGTAAGTGCAAGAGATCCTGAAGCACTCCCTCATCATGGGAAAGTACCAATGTGTTTATTCATTGGTTGATGGAAGAAACATCTTACAAAAACTCTCCAGATTATTGATTTTTTAATATTTTTCTAGGAAACGTTCTAGATGTATGCTTATTAGCCTTTGTTAGTATGTACTGTTTGCAAAGTGTCTTGGTGGCGCAATCGGTTAGTGTGTTCGGCTATTAACCAAAAGGTCGGTGGTTCAATCCCACCCAGGGACGTAATTGACCTTGTGATCAGATTTTGGTGATATTTAAGTAGACAAGTCAAAATTTCAAACCCCCTCTTATTGTGTAGGGTACCTGGCCTTCTCTGATGTAATCAGAGTTAGATTTGATTCAGTGATTTTATAAAAAACAGCTAGGAAGCACAATTTAGCAGTGGGTTGCAGAGAAAAAAAATATGCTGGCAGAAAAATCCAATTGAGTGATTAAACAGCTCTTCATTTTCTGGAATTTATTTTTATGCTAACAAATTTGTTCTCTGAAAAGTGTCCACAAAGCCAAGTCTCTGATTAACACCTTTGTAAGGATGGTTTTTCACCTATTACTAAATTAAACTTGCTTCATTGGAAAGGCAGCAAGATGCATCCTCATTTCAATGTCTACTGAAATAATACAGGTTGACACCAGGAAACATTAACGCCACTGCATCTTTGCTGCTTTCTCACATGGAGGTCTGTTTAATGTGAAAACAAGGTGATATCTAATTAGCACACAGGTAAGGAATTACGAAAATCTTTATTTAAGGGTGAAGATGTTTCTCACAAAATTGTTGCCCCAATGCATCATTGAAATTCAAGCTGGAAAGATGATTTTAATATATCACTTGTACATTTTGTATTGCTCTTCTGGTGACAATGTAGTTTTTTTGTCAATTACCATTTTAATAACAGGGTAAAGAAAATTAAGTGGATTTTTGATAGAAAACTATACTGTCAATATACTATTAAAACAAATTAAAATGGTAAAAGTTATTGTACTTTAAGTAAAAATAAAAGAGCAAAAATATCAATCCCAGTTTTGATTACTTAAATTAACCAAAAAAATGCATATAGCAAAGGATAGTTTCAATCTGCCTACCTCTGGGTTATGGGTCCAGCATGCTTCCATTGCAGTACTCTGCTGCCCATGTAAGTGCAAGAGATCCTGAAGCACTCACTCATCATGGGAAAGTACCAATGTGTTTATTCGTTGGTTGATGGAAGAAACATCTTACAAAAACTCTCCAGATTATTGATTTTTTAATGTTTTTCTAGGAAACGTTCTAGATGTATGCTTATTAGCCTTTGTCAGTATGTACTTTTTGCAAAGTGTCTCTGTGGCGCAATCGGTTAGTGTGTTTGGCTGTTAACCAAAAGGTTGGTGGTTCAATCCCACCCAGGGACGTAATTAACCTTCTGATCAGATTTTGGTGATATTTAAGTAGACAAGTCAAAATTTCAAACCTCCTCTTATGGTGTAGGGTATATGGCCTTCTCTGATGTAATCAGAGTTAGATTTGATTCAGTGATTTTATAAAAAACAGCTAGGAAGCACAATTTAGCAGTGGGTTGCAGAGAAAAAAAATATGCTGGCAGAAAAATCCAATCGAGTGATTAAACAGCTCTTCATTTTCTGGCTTTATTTTTATGCTAACAAATTTGTTCTCTGAAAAGTGTCCACAAAGCCAAGTCTCTGATTAACACCTTTGTAAGGATGGTTTTTCACCTATTACTAAATTAAACTTGCTTCATTGGAAAGGCAGCAAGATGCATCCTCATTTCAATGTCTACTGAAATAATACAAGTTGACACCAGGAAACATTAACGCCACTGCATCCTTGCTGCTTTCTCATGTGGAAGTCTGTTTAATGTGAAAACAAGGTGATATCTAATTAGCACACAGGTAAGGAATTAAGAAAATCTTTATTTAAGGGTGAAGATGTTTCTCACAAAATTGTTGACCCAATGCATCATTGAAATTCAAGCTGGAAAGATGATTTTAATATATCACTTGTACATTTTGTATTGCTCTTCTGGTGACAATGTAGTTTGTTTTTGTCAATTACCATTTTAATAATAGGGTAAAGAAAATGAAGTGGATTTTTGAAAGAAAACAATACTGTCAATATACTATTAAAACAAATTAAAATGGTAAAAGTTATTGTACTTTAAGTAAAAATAAAAGAGACAAAATATCAATCCCAGTTTTGGATTACTTTAATTAACAAAAAAAAATGCATATAGCAGAGGATAGTTTCAATCTGCCTACCTCTGGGTTATGGGCCCAGCATGCTTCCATTGCAGTACTCTGCTGCACATGTAAGTGCAAGAGATCCTGAAGCACTCACTCATCATGGGAAAGTACCAATGTGTTTCTTCGTTGGTTGATGGAAGAAACATCTTACAAAAACTCTCCAGATTATTGACATTTTAAAGTTTTTCTAGGAAACGTTTTAGATGAATGCTTATTAGCCTTTGTCAGTATGGAAATTTGCAAAGTGTCTCTGTGGCGCAATCAGTTAGTATGTACGGCTTTTAACCAAAAGGTTGGTGGTTTAATCCCACCCAGGGACCTAATTGACCTTGTTATCAGATTTTGGTGATCTTTAAGTAGACAAGTCAAAATTTCAAACCCCCTGTTATGGTGTAGGGTACTTGGCCTTCTCTGATGTAATCAGAGTTAGATTTGATTCAGTGATTTTATAAAAACAGCTAGGAAGCACAATTTAGCAGTGGGTTGCAGAGAAAAAAAATATGCTGGCAGAAAAATCCAATTGAGTGATTAAACAGCTCTTTATTTTCTGGCTTTATTTTTATGCTAACAAATTTGTTCTCTGAAAAGTGTCCACAAAGCCAAGTCTCTGATTAACACCTTTGTAAGGATGGTTTTTCACCTATTACTAAATTAAACTTGCTTCATTGGAAAGGCAGCAAGATGCATCCTCATTTCAATGTCTACTGAAATAATACAGGTTGACACCAGGAAACATTAACGCCACTGCATCCTTGCTGCTTTCTCATGTAAAAGTCTGTTTAATATGAAAACAAGGTGATATCTAATTAGCACACAGGTAAGGAATTAAGAAAATCTTTATTTAAGGGTGAAGATGTTTCTCACAAAATCGTTGCCCCAATGCATCATTGAAATTCAAGCTGGAAAGATGATTTTAATATATCACTTGTACATTTTGTATTGCTCTTCTGGTGACAATGTAGTTTTTTTTGTCAATTACCATTTTAATAATCGGGTAAAGAAAATTAAGTGGATTTTTGAAAGAAAACTATACTGTCAATATACTATTAAAACAAATTAAAATGGTAAAAGTTATTGTACTTTAAGTAAAAATAAAAGAGCAAAAATATCAATCCCAGTTTTGATTACTTAAATTAACAAAAAAAATGCATATAGCAAAGGATAGTTTCAATCTGCCTACCTCTGGATTATGGGTCCAGCATGCTTCCATTGCAGTACTCTGCTGCACATGTAAGTGCAAGAGATCCTGAAGCACTCACTCATCATGGGAAAGTACCAATGTGTTTATTCATTGGTTGATGGAAGAAACATCTTACAAAAACTCTCCAGATTATTGATTTTTTAATATTTTTCTAGGAAACGTTCTAGATGTATGCTTATTAGCCTTTGTCAGTATGTACTGTTTACAAAGTGTCTCGGTGGCGCAATCGGTTAGTGTGTTCGGCTATTAACCAAAAGGTTGGTGGTTCAATCCCACCCAGGGACGTAATTGACCTTGTGATCAGATTTTGGTGATATTTAAGTAGACAAGTCAAAATTTCAAACCCCCTCTTATTGTGTAGGGTACCTGGCCTTCTCTGATGTAATCAGAGTTAGATTTGATTCAGTGATTTTATAAAAAACAGCTAGGAAGCACAATTTAGCAGTGGGTTGCAGAGAAAAAAAATATGCTGGCAGAAAAATCCAATCGAGTGATTAAACAGCTCTTCATTTTCTGGCTTTATTTTTATGCTAACAAATTTGTTCTCTGAAAAGTGTCCACAAAGCCAAGTCTCTGATTAACACCTTTGTAAGGATGGTTTTTCACCTATTACTAAATTAAACTTGCTTCATTGGAAAGGCAGCAAGATGCATCCTCATTTCAATGTCTACTGAAATAATACAAGTTGACACCATTAAACATTAACGCCACTGCATCCTTGCTGCTTTCTCATGTGGAAGTCTGTTTAATGTGAAAACAAGGTGATATCTAATTAGCACACAGGTAAGGAATTAAGAAAATCTTTATTTAAGGGTGAAGATGTTTCTCACAAAATTGTTGACCCAATGCAACATTGAATTTCAAGCTGGAAAGATGATTTTAATATATCACTTGTACATTTTGTATTGCTCTTCTGGTGACAATGTAGTTTGTTTTTGTCAATTACCATTTTAATAATAGGGTAAAGAAAATGAAGTGGATTTTTGAAAGAAAACAATACTGTCAATATACTATTAAAACAAATTAAAATGGTAAAAGTTATTGTACTTTAAGTAAAAATAAAAGAGACAAAATATCAATCCCAGTTTTGGATTACTTTAATTAACAAAAAAAAAATGCATATAGCAGAGGATAGTTTCAATCTGCCTACCTCTGGGTTATGGGCCCAGCATGCTTCCATTGCAGTACTCTGCTGCACATGTAAGTTCAAGAGATCCTGAAGCACTCACTCATCATGGGAAAGTACCAATGTGTTTCTTCGTTGGTTGATGGAAGAAACATCTTACAAAAACTCTCCAGATTATTGACTTTTTAAAGTTTTTCTAGGAAACGTTTTAGATGAATGCTTATTAGCCTTTGTCAGTATGGACTTTTGCAAAGTGTCTCTGTGGCGCAATCAGTTAGTATGTACGGCTATTAACCAAAAGGTTGGTGGTTCAATCCCACCCAGGGACCTAATTGACCTTGTTATCAGATTTTGGTGATCTTTAAGTAGACAAGTCAAAATTTCAAACCCCCTGTTATGGTGTAGGGTACCTGGCCTTCTCTGATGTAATCAGAGTTAGATTTGATTCAGTGATTTTATAAAAACAGCTAGGAAGCACAATTTAGCAGTGGGTTGCAGAGAAAAAAAATATGCTGGCAGAAAAATCCAATTGAGTGATTAAAGAGCTCTTTATTTTCTGGCTTTATTTTTATGCTAACAAATTTGTTCTCTGAAAAGTGTCCACAAAGCCAAGTCTCTGATTAACACCTTTGTAGGGATGGTTTTTCACCTATTACTAAATTAAACTTGCTTCATTGGAAAGGCAGCAAGATGTATCCTCATTTCAATGTCTACTGAAATAATACAGGTTGACACCAGGAAACATTAACGCCACTGCATCCTTGCTGCTTTCTCATGTGGAAGTCTGTTTAATGTGAAAACAAGGTGGTATCTAATTAGCACACAGGTAAGGAATTACGAAAATCTTTATTTAAGGGTGAAGATGTTTCTCACAAAATTGTTGCCCCAATGCATCATTGAAATTCAAGCTGGAAAGATGATTTTAATATATCACTTGTACATTTTGTATTGCTCTTCTGGTGACAATGTAGTTTTTTTGTCAATTACCATTTTAATAACAGGGTAAAGAAAATTAAGTGGATTTTTGATAGAAAACTATACTGTCAATATACTATTAAAACAAATTAAAATGGTAAAAGTTATTGTACTTTAAGTAAAAATAAAAGAGCCAAAATATCAATCCCAGTTTTGGATTACTTTAATTAACAAACAAAAAAATGCATATAGCAGAGGATAGTTTCAATCTGCCTACCTCTGGGTTATGGGCCCAGCATGCTTCCATTGCAGTACTCTGCTGCACATGTAAGTGCAAGAGATCCTGAAGCACTCACTCATCATGGGAAAGTACCAATGTGTTTCTTCGTTGGTTGATGGAAGAAACATCTTACAAAAACTCTCCAGATTATTGACTTTTTAAAGTTTTTCTAGGAAACGTTTTAGATGAATGCTTATTAGCCTTTGTCAGTATGGACTTTTGCAAAGTGTCTCTGTGGTGCAATCGGTTAGTGTGTTTGGCTATTAACCAAAAGGTTGGTGGTTCAATCCCACCCAGGGACATAATTAACCTTGTGATCAGATTTTGGTGATATTTAAGTAGACAAGTCAAAATTTCAAACCTCATCTTATGGTGTAGGGTACATGGCCTTCTCTGATGTAATCAGAGTTAGATTTGATTCAGTGATTTTATAAAAAACAGCTAGGAAGCACAATTTAGCAGTGGGTTGCAGAGAAAAAAAATATGCTGGCAGAAAAATCCAATCGAGTGATTAAACAGCTCTTCATTTTCTGGCTTTATTTTTATGCTAACAAATTTGTTCTCTGAAAAGTGTCCACAAAGCCAAGTCTCTGATTAACACCTTTGTAAGGATGGTTTTTCACCTATTACTAAATTAAACTTGCTTCATTGGAAAGGCAGCAAGATGCATCCTCATTTCAATGTCTACTGAAATAATACAAGTTGACACCAGGAAACATTAACGCCACTGCATCCTTGCTGCTTTCTCATGTGGAAGTCTGTTTAATGTGAAAACAAGGTGATATCTAATTAGCACACAGGTAAGGAATTAAGAAAATCTTTATTTAAGGGTGAAGATGTTTCTCACAAAATTGTTGACCCAATGCAACATTGAAATTCAAGCTGGAAAGATGATTTTAATATATCACTTGTACATTTTGTATTGCTCTTCTGGTGACAATGTAGTTTGTTTTTGTCAATTACCATTTTAATAATAGGGTAAAGAAAATTAAGTGGATTTTTGAAAGAAAACAATACTGTCAATATACTATTAAAACAAATTAAAATGGTAAAAGTTATTGTACTTTAAGTAAAAATAAAAGAGACAAAATATCAATCCCAGTTTTGGATTACTTTAATTAACAAAAAAAAAAAATGCATATAGCAGAGGATAGTTTCAATCTGCCTACCTCTGGGTTATGGGCCCAGCATGCTTCCATTGCAGTACTCTGCTGCACATGTAAGTTCAAGAGATCCTGAAGCACTCACTCATCATGGGAAAGTACCAATGTGTTTCTTCGTTGGTTGATGGAAGAAACATCTTACAAAAACTCTCCAGATTATTGACTTTTTAAAGTTTTTCTAGGAAACGTTTTAGATGAATGCTTATTAGCCTTTGTCAGTATGGACTTTTGCAAAGTGTCTCTGTGGCGCAATCAGTTAGTATGTACAGCTATTAACCAAAAGGTTGGTGGTTCAATCCCACCCAGGGACCTAATTGACCTTGTTATCAGATTTTGGTGATCTTTAAGTAGACAAGTCAAAATTTCAAACCCCCTGTTTTGGTGTAGGGTACCTGGCCTTCTCTGATGTAATCAGAGTTAGATTTGATTCAGTGATTTTATAAAAACAGCTAGGAAGCACAATTTAGCAGTGGGTTGCAGAGAAAAAAAATATGCTGGCAGAAAAATCCAATTGAGTGATTAAACAGCTCTTTATTTTCTGGCTTTATTTTTATGCTAACAAATTTGTTCTCTGAAAAGTGTCCACAAAGCCAAGTCTCTGATTAACACCTTTGTAGGGATGGTTTTTCACCTATTACTAAATTAAACTTGCTTCATTGGAAAGGCAGCAAGATGTATCCTCATTTCAATGTCTACTGAAATAATACAGGTTGACACCAGGAAACATTAACGCCACTGCATCCTTGCTGCTTTCTCATGTGGAAGTCTGTTTAATGTGAAAACAAGGTGATATCTAATTAGCACACAGGTAAGGAATTAAGAAAATCTTTATTTAAGGGTGAAGATGTTTCTCACAAAATTGTTGACCCAATGCATCATTGAAATTCAAGCTGGAAAGATGATTTTAATATATCACTTGTACATTTTGTATTGCTCTTCTGGTGACAATGTAGTTTGTTTTTGTCAATTACCATTTTAATAATAGGGTAAAGAAAATGAAGTGGATTTTTGAAAGAAAACAATACTGTCAATATACTATTAAAACAAATTAAAATGGTAAAAGTTATTGTACTTTAAGTAAAAATAAAAGAGACAAAATATCAATCCCAGTTTTTGATTACTTTAATTAACAAAAAAAAAATGCATATAGCAGAGGATAGTTTCAATCTGCCTACCTCTGGGTTATGGGCCCAGCATGCTTCCATTGCAGTACTCTGCTGCACATGTAAGTTCAAGAGATCCTGAAGCACTCACTCATCATGGGAAAGTACCAATGTGTTTCTTCGTTGGTTGATGGAAGAAACATCTTACAAAAACTCTCCAGATTAATCAGGCAGAGGCGCTCACTGGGCAGAGATGCTGATCGCATCTCTGGCATGTGCCGGTGCACTGCGGCACCAGCACACACGCACTTCAGACCTGATCTCCTGTTGTGTGAATATGCACAGCAGGGATCAGGTCTGAATTAGGCCCTATATACAGCTGTCAGTAAGGCAGGGATGTGCTGCTGCCAGTGAGGCAGGGATGTGCTGCTGGTAGTGAAGCAGTGATGTGCTGCTGTCAGCGAAGCAGTGCTGTGCTGCTGTCAGCGAGACAGGGATGTGCTGCTGTCAGCGAGGCAGGGATGTGCTGCTGTCAGCGAAGCAGGGATGTGCTGCTGTCAGCGAAGCAGGGATGTGCTGCTGTCAGTGAAGCAGGGATGTGCTGCTGTCAGCGAGGCAGGGATGTGCTGCTGTCAGCGAGGCAGGGATGTGCTGCTGTCAGCGAGGCAGGGATGTGCTGCTATAAGTGAGGTAGGGATGTGCTGCTGTCATTGAAGCAGGAATGTGCTGCTGCAGTGAGGCAGAGATATGCAGCCCACTATCTCCCTATCACCCCTGCCTGAGTCACACACTTTCCCTGTCACCCCTGCCTCAGTTACCCACTATCTCCCAGTCACCGCTGCCTCAGTCAACCACTATATCTGCGATCCCTGCCTCAGTCACCCACTATACCAGTCACCCCTGCTTTAGTCACCCACTGTCACCCTATCACCCCTGCTTCAGTCACCCACTATCCCTGTCAACCCTGCCTCAGTCACCCACTATCTCCCAGTCACCCCTGCCTCAGTCAGCCACTATCCCTGTCACCCATGCCTCAGTCTCTTACTGTCCCTGTCACCCCTGCCACAGTCATCCACTATCTCCCTATCACCCCTGCCTTAGTCATTTATTATACCTGTCACCCACTTTCTTCCCATACTTACCCAACCCCTTCCTATCACCCCTCCCTCAGTAACCCACTATCTCCCTGTCACCCACTATCTCCCAGTCACCCCGGCCTCAGTCACCCACTATCTCCCACTCATACATGCTTCAGTCACCCACTATCTCCAAGTCATCCCTGCCTCAGTCACCTACTGACACCAGTGCAGACATTTCTGCTGCGGCCTCTCCACTCTCCAGCGTGAACGTCCTGACGACTGAGGAAATCCGCTTCCTAGTTGAGGACTCCGGGAATGAACACTGCCGATATTGCTGTCAGATGACTTTCTACCCAACGGAGGATTTTTGATACTTCCAGCTTTGCCATGCAGTTTCGAGTGCCGCCTTGATGATTTGTGTACACTACCATGGTGGCGTTGTCAGATTGTACTTGAACAGGCCTGTTTTGTACTAGAGGCAGGGCCAGTGTCAATTAATTGAACACTGCCTGCAATTCCAGAATGTATATCAGGAGGAGAGATTCCTCCCTGGTCCACCGACCCTGGAGAAAGTGTTGCTCCAACACCATGGCCCAGCCCAAAAGACTGGCATCCATTGTCAGGAGGACACAGTTGGAGATCCAGAAGGGATGGCCCCTGCTCAACTGTTGGTCCTGTAGCCACCAGCTCAGTGTCAGACGAACCTCCGGAGTCAAGGAGATCATTTGAGACATCATCCGATGAGGCAGGCCGTCCCACTGGGAGAGGATTAACCTCTGCAGAGGGCGGTAATGAAATTGAGCGTACTCTACCATATCGAAAGCCGACACCATGAGGTCTAGTACTTGCATCGCTGTGTGTATCAACACTCTTGGGCGAGAGAGGACGATACTGTCCTGAATTTTCAGGACTTTCTCTGGAGACAGAAACAATTGTTGGCTGTGTGTGTCCAGCAGTGCCCCTAGGTGCACAATGTTCCGAGCAGGGACCAGCGAGGACTTTTTTCAGTTGATGAGCCACCCGTGGACTTTTAGGAATTGGACCGCCAGTTCCAGATAACTGTGGAGAACCTCTTGGGAGTTCACCAGGATCAGCAAGTCGTCCAGATTTGGCAGGATCCTGATTCTCTGATGGTGAAGGGTCGTCATCACGGCCATGACCTTGGTGAATATCCGAGGTGCCGTGGCCAAACCAGAAGGCAGGACTTGAAATCCAAAAACAAACCAGGCACAACACTGCTTAGCTTCCATCATCAGATGAGATTGGACCAGTGGCGTAACTACTACCCCCGCAGTCCTCGCGGTGGCTTGGGGGCGAGGGGCTGCGGGGGAGCCACTGATTTACAGCAGACTGACATGCGGACGAGCGTCCGCATGTCAGTCTGCAGTCTCCTTCCCTCCGCCGCTTTTTGGAGGGACACGGAGGGCACACAGCGCGCCTCCCTGTGTCCCTCCTGCTGCATCATCTCCGGCGGCCGCGGGTCTAATAGGGGGAAGTGCCGTCCGTGAGCTCTAATTGGCTCACGAACCGGCACTTCCCCCTATTAGACCCGCGGCCGCCGGAGATGATGCAGCAGGAGGGACACAGGAGAGACGAGCTGTGCCCTCCGTGTCCCTCCAAAAAGCGACGGCGGGGGGGGTAAATATCTGGCACTGGGGGCATATATGGCACGGGGGGGGGAAGGAATATCTGGCACTGGGGCATTTCTGGCACTGGGGGGAATATCTGGCACTGGGGGCATATCTGGCACTGGGGGGGATATCTGGCACTGGGGCATATATGGCACTGGGGGGGAATATCTGGCACTGGGGGCATATATGGCACTGGGGGGGGGTATCTGGCACTGGGGGCATATATGGCACGGGGGGCATATATGGCACTGGGGGGAATATCTGGCACTGGGGGCATATATGGCACTGGGGGGGAATATCTGGCACTGGGGGCATATGTGTACCTGGCACATGGGGGGGACGACTATATTTGGCACTGGGGCATGTAAGTACCTGGCACCGTGGGGGAATATCTGGCACTGGGGACATATGTGGCACTGGGAGCACAGCCCTAGCAACAAGGACTACCTCCTAGCAACGAGCATGACACCCAGTGCATGAAACATCTGGCAACGAGCATGACACCCAGTGCATGAAACACCTGGCAACGAGCATGACACCCAGTGCATGAAACCCCTGGCAACGAGCATGACACCCTGAGCATGAAAACCGCTGGCACCGTGCATGGAACCAAGAGCATGAAACCCCTGGCAACGAGCATGACACCCAGTGCATGAAACCCCTGACAACGAGCAGGTAATTGAAAAGTAATTAGAAGCCTTACTGTAGGACTTAATGTGTAATGGGCATTACAGTGTGTGGCATAATGTATCACGGACATTGCGGTGTGTGTCATAATGTGTCGCAGGCATTACGGTGTATGGTATACTATATCGCAGGCATTGTGATATGTGGTATAATGTCTCAGGGTCATTGCAGTGTGTGGCATAATGTATCACGGACATTGCGGTGTGTGTCATAATGTGTCAGGCATTACGGTGTGTGGTATACTATATCACGGGCATTGTGGTATGTGGTATAATGTCTCAGGGTCATTGCAGTGTGGCATAATACATAACGGGCATTGCGATGTGTGGCATAGGGTATAACGGGCAGGGCATTGCGGTATGTGTCACAGGCATTACGGTGTATGGTATACTATATCACGGGCATTGTGGTATAATGTCTCAAGGTCAGTGCAGTGTGTGGCATAATGTGTCACAGGCATTGTATGTGCTATAATGTATCGGGCATTGCAGTGTGTGGCATAATGTATCACGGACATTGCGGTGTGTGTCATAATGTGTCACAGACATTGTATGTGCTATAATGTATCAGGGGCATTGCAGTGTGTAGCATAATGTATAACGGGCATTGCGATTCCTGTCATAAAGTGTCACAGGCATTACGGTGTGTGGCATAATGTGTCACAGACATTACGGTGTGTGGCATAATGTGTCGGGGGCATTACAGTGTGTGCATATTGTGTCGTGCATTATTGTGTGCGGCATAATGTCTAAGGGCCATTGCAGTATGTGGCATAATGTATACTGGGCATTACTATAAGGAGGAAAAATGACAAATAATGTAAGGGGCATGAATCAGGATTATTTTTCTTTCCTGTGGTGGCCAACGTATGGGCGTGCAGGTTGCAAAACTGGGGTATAAGGTAGTCTTTTCCTGCAATGCCACGCCCCTTTATGCGAAACCACGCCCACTCCAACAAAACCACGCCCCTTTTTTGACGCGCGCACCTTAGGCGCGCGCATATTTATCCCTTTCTTGCTCCCAATTATGGAGCATGAAGGGGGGGGGGGGCGCCGAAGAATTTTTTGGCTTGGGGGAGAAAAATTTCTAGTTACGCCACTGGATTGGACATATCCAGTGTGATGCGGCTGTAGATGATTTTTGCTGTTTCTAACTTCTACATCAATGAATAAGTTTCAAAATAGAATGCATCAAGAGAACGGTGTTGGTAGTATAAAACTACCTACAGCACCTGGTATTCCCAGGTGGTCTCACATCCAAGAACAAACCAGGCCTAAGATCAGGTGATATTGGGCATATACAGTGTGGTGTGGCTGTAGATGAGCTTAGTGGTTTCTGTTAGAGTTCTTCTACTTCTAACTACTCGTACATAAATGAATAAGCGGACGATTTATTAAACCTGGTGAAATGATAATTTGCATGGTGATAAAGTACCAGCCAATCAGCTCCTAATTGCCATGTCACAGGCTGGGTTTGAAAAATGACAGTTAGGAGCTGACTGGCTGGTACTTTATCACCTTGCACTTTATCAGTTCACCAGGCTTAATAGATCTGCCCCAATGTTTCAAAATGGAATGCATCAAGAGAACGGTGTTGGTATTGTAAAAATACACACAGCTCCTGGTATTTCCTGGTGGTCTCCCATCCAAGTACTAAAACCAGGACCAACACTGCTCAGCTTCCATGATCAGGAGAGATTGGGCAAATCCAGTGTGCTGTGGCTGTAGATGAGCTTGTGGTTTCTGTTAGAGCTCTTCTACTTCTAACTTCTGGTACATAAAAGAATATGTGTAAAAATTAAATGTACAGTACCAAGAAAAGGGTGTTGGTAGTTTAAAAACACCTAAAGAATCTGATAATACATGGATGGGAGACTGCTTGGTAGTAACAAAGTCCAATACTGCTTTGCTTCAAAGATCAAATGAGATTGGGCATATCCAGTGTGGTGTGGCTTTAGATAAGCTTTGTGGTTTCTGTTAGAGCTCTTCTACTTCTAACTACTGGTACATTAATGAATATGTATAAGGTTGTAGTTTATCCAATATCCCTTTACTACATTACCTCCCCCCCCCCCTCCCCTCCCCTCCCCTCCTTATAGCTTCCTTTGTTCTCTCCTCCTCGTGTGTGCGTTATTTGTTTTCTCATACGTCCTAGAGGATGCTGGGATCACATTAAGAACCATGGGGTATAGACGGGATCCGCAGGAGACATGGGCACTTTAAGACTTTCAAAGGGTGTGAACTGTCTCCTCCCTCTATGCCCCTCCTCCAGACTCCAGTTTTAGAATTGTGCCCAGTGAGACTGGATGCACTACAGGGGAGCTCTACTGAGTTTCTCTGAAAAGACTTATGTTAGTTTTTCTTATTTTCAGGGAGGCTGCTGGCAACAGTCTCCCTGCTTCGTGGAACTTAGGGGAGAGAAGTATGACCAACTTCTAGTGAGTTCAATGGCTCTGCTTCTGGCTGACAGGACACCATTAGCTCCTGAGGGTGCTGATCGCTGGGTACGCCTAGATGCCCACTCCCGTAGCCTGCCATCACCCCCTTACAGAGCCAGAAGTCAGAAGACAGGCGAGTAGCAGAAGAACAGAAGACTTCTTCTCCAGTGACGGCATTCTGAGGTACCACGCAGCGAGCGGAATGCTGTGCGCCATGCTTCCACACAAACACAGGCACTGCAGGGTGCAGGGCATGTGGGTGGGTGGGGGGGGCACCCTGGGCAGCATAAATTCCTCACAAAAGGCTGGCAAAAGTGGACATTAGTGCCTGGGCACTGTCCTTACCCCGCCAGCGTAATTAATTATTTGTTTCTGAGCGGGACAGAAGCGTGCCATTACAGCGGCGGGGCTTCTTCCTCACCTCACCAGCACATCTATAGAGCGTTACAAGTCTATCACTATAGAGTTTATTATTTCCCAGACTGTGTACTTTTGGCGCTGGGTTGTGAGCTGAAAAATCCTCTCTGTCCCTCTGACAGATTTACTGTAGGTCTATCCCCGATAAGCCGATGTGTCTGTGGGTACTTGGTACATGTGTGTCAACATGTCGGTGGCTGAATGTTTTTCCCAAGAGGAAACTATATTAGGAATGCAGACATATGATGGTGGCCCTGTTGGCACCACCAATAACTGACTGGGTGAAAGTTTCAATAATATCAGAGTGAGGTTGGATAAATCTGTGTCCCAGACACAGACGTAGAGAATAGATGTGATGTTCATGGCTATGCTTCTTTTCCCTCAGGCCCGCAAAAATGTTACTACACACTGATACTGACTCGGATACTGATTCCTATGTCGACCATAATATTTCCTGATTAGATCCAATATTGGCAAGGAGCATTCAGTACATGATTGTGGATATTAAGAACATATTAACATCACTGAGGACCCTGCTGTTCCTGACAAAGGGGTCTATATGTATGTATATAGAGATATATAATGAAAGCTGATGTAACGTTCCTCCATCTCTGTTTGAGAAAGTCTGGGCCAGCTCGACAAGATGGTTTCAAATCCCCAAAAGGTTTCCGATTGTTTATTCATTTCCTGCTGCGGACAGAATAAAGTGGGAGTCACCCCCTGTTCTGCACGGGGCCCTGTCACAAATCCAGCGGATCATATGCAGGAAGCTACATTATTTCTAGTTATGTAACCACGGGTACATTACTTAGACCTGCCATTACATGCGCATGGGTGAGTAGTAGTATTCAAGAATTGGTCGAATACCTTGTCTTCCGATATAGATATCTTGGAGAGATGGGATACTCCTTACGTTGGATCATATCAAGGACACTGCAGCATACTTACGACTGCAAGGGATATAGGACTCTTGAGTTCACGGGCCAATTTCATGGCAGTCTCGGATAGGAGGGCATTGTGGATTCACCAAGGGAATGCTGATGCTGACTCCAAGAAGAAAGGGAGTCTCTTCCCTATGAAGGTGAAGCCTTGTTTGGCAACGGCCTAGTTAATTTGATCTCGGCAGCTCCCGCAGGTAAGTCAACCTTCTTGCCCTATGTTCCCTCTCAACGGATGAAGACGCATCATTGTCTAACGCAGTCATTTTGTCCCAATAGATATGCAAGAAGTTAAGATTCCCCTTTCTTTGCAGGTAGAGGAAGGAGAAGAGGGAAGAGGTCTGTAGCCTCTTCAAGATCGCAGGAGCAGAGATCGTCCTCTGCTTCTGCCAAATCCACTGCATGACGCTGGGGCTCTCTTGCAGGAGCCCACACCAGTGGGGGCACGTCTAAAACACTTCAGTCAGTTCTGGATTAATTTGGACCTGGACTCGTGGGTTTTACAAATAGTGTCACAAGGGTACAAACTGGGGTTTCAAGACGTTCCCCCTCACCGATTGTTCAAATCGGCCTTAGTCAGCAGGGAGAAGGTTTTTATTCAAGCCTCTTCGTGCTCCCGAAGCCGGACGGCTCAGTCAGACCAATCTTAAATCTGAAATCCCTCAATTTCTACCTGAAGAAATTCAATTTCAAGATGGAATCTCTCAGGGTAGGTATCTCCAGTCCGGAGGAAGGAGATTTCATGGTTTTGGTAGACATAAGGATGCCTAATTACATGTTCCCGTTTAGCCACTGCATCAAGCTACCTGAGGTTTGCAATTCAGGATTGTCATTACCAATTTCAGACGTTGCCGTTTGGTCTGTCCACGGCTCCGAGGATTTTCACCAGGGTGATGGTGGAAATGATGGTTCTCCTCCGCAAGCAAGGAGTCACAATTATGCCGTACTTGGATGATCTCCTGATAAAGGCGAGATCCAGGGACCAGTTGGTGCAAAACATCTACTCTCCCTGACAGTTCTTCAACAACATGGTTGGCTCCTAAACTTGCCAAAATCGCAGTTGGTCCCAATGACGCGGTTGTTGTTTCTGGGAGTCATACTGGACACAGAAGAGGCTTTCTTCCAGTGGAAAGGCTATGGAGTTCCAGAGTCTGGTCAAACAAATTCTGAAACCAGCAAGAGTGTTAATCCATCAATGCATTCTGTTGCTGGGGAAGATGGTTGCGGCCTACGAGGCCATTCAGTTTGGCAGGTTCCATGCCAGAGTGTTCCAGTGGGACCTGTTGGACAAGTGGTCCGGATCCCACCTACACATGCACCGGAGGATAATCCAGTCTTCCAAGACCAGAATCTTACTCCATTGGTGGCTGCACAGTTCTCACCTCCTAGAGGGGCGATGGTTCGGGATCCAGGACTGGATCCTAGGGACCAAGGATGCAACCCTCCGAGGCTGGGGAGCAGTCACACAGGGGGAAAACATCCAAGGAAGATGGTCAAGTCAGGAAAGTTTTCTCCACATAAATGTTCTGGAGTTAAGGGCCATTTAATAACTGCAGACACAGTACGCACTGGGACGGGTGCCCAGCATCCTCTACGGACTAAGAGAAAAGGATTTACCGGTAGGTATTAAAATCCTATTTTCTCTAACGTCCTAGAGGATGCTGGGGACTCCGTAAGGACCATGGGGATAGATAGGCTCCGCAGGAGACATGGGTACTTTAAGAAAGACTTTAGTTCTGGGTGTGCACTGGCTCCTCCCTCTATGCCCCTCCTCCAGACCTCAGTTTGATACTGTGCCCAGTGGAGACTGGGTGCTTTTCAGGAGCTCTCCTGAGCTTTCTGACAGAAAGTATTTTGTTAGGTTTTTAATTTTCAGGGAGCACTGCTGGCAACAGACTCCCTCATCGAGGGACTGAGGGGAGAGAAGCAGCCCTACTCTCTGAGTTGCAAGGTCCTGCTTCTTAGGCTACTGGACACCATTAGCTCCAGAGGGATTGGTACGCAGGATCTCACCCTCGCCGTCCGTCCCAGAGTCGCGCCTCCGTCCCCCTTGCAGAGCCGGAAGATAGAAGCCGGGTGAGTATGAGAAGGAAAGAAGACTTCAGAGGCGGCAGAAGACTTCATGATCTTCACTGAAGTAACGCACAGCACTGCAGCTGTGCGCCATTGCTCCCATACACCTCACACACTCCGGTCACTGTAAGGGTGCAGGGCGCAGGGGGGGGGGGGCACCCTGGGCAGCAATATAAACCTCTTTTTGGCAAAAATATAACACATATACAGCGGGGCACTGTATATATGTATGAGCCCCCGCCAATTTTACAGTTTAAGCGGGACAGAAGCCTGCCGCCGAGGGTGCGGGGCTTCTCCCTCAGCACTCACCAGCGCCATTTTTTCTTCACAGCACCGCTGAGAGGAAGCTCCCCGGACTCTCCCCTGCTTATACCACGGTAGACAAGAGAGTTGAAAAGAGGGGGGGGGGGGCACATAATTTGGCGCAAATTACATGCTGCAGTACTACTGGGCAAACATTAAGTTACTGTGTATTCCTGGGTTATATAGCGCTGGGGTGTGTGCTGGCATACTCTCTCTCTGTCTCTCCAAAGGGCCTTGTGGGGAAACTGTCTTCAGAAAAAGCATTCCCTGTGTGTGTGGTGTGTCGGTACACATGTGTCGACATGTCTGAGGAAGAAGGCTATATTAGAGAGGAGCAGGAGCAAATGAATGTGGTGTCTCCGCCGACAGCTGATTGGATGGATATGTGGAATGTTTTAAATGCTAGTGTAAACTCATTGCACAAAAGATTAGACAAGGCTGAAGCTTTGGGACAGTCAGGGTCTCAACCCATGCCTGATCCTATGTTGCAGGGACTGTCAGGGTCTCATAAGCGCCCACTATCCCAGATTGTTGACACAGATACAGACACGGATTCTGACTCCAGTGTCGATTACGATGATGCAAAGTTACAGCCAAAATTGGCAAAATCCATTCGATATATGATTATGGCAATAAAAGATGTTTTGCACATCAGAGAGGAACCCCCTGTCCCTGACAAGAGGTTACATATGTACAAGGTGAAAAAGCCTGAGGTAACCTTTGAGGGGGTCACACGAGCTGAACGAGTTATGTGAAAAAGCTTGGGAATCTCCAGATAAAAGACTGCAGATTTCCAAAAGGATTCTTATGGCGTATCCTTTCCCATCAATGGATAGGTTACGATGGGAATCCTCCCCTAGGGTGGACAAAGCATTAACACGCTTATCCAAGAAGGTAGCCCTCCCGTCCCAGTATACGGCTACCCTCAAAGAGTCTGCTGACCGCAAACAGGAGATTACCCTGAAGTCCATTTATACACATTCAGGTACCTTACTCAGACCGGCAATTGCGTCGGCCTGGGTGTGTAGTGCTGTAGCGGCATGGACGGATACCTTATCTGAGGGGATGGATACCCTAGATAAGGATACTATTTTATTGACCCTGGGGCATATAAGAGATGCTGTCCTATATATGTGTGTATGCAAACTACAGGTGGTGCTGCAGGGCTCACACCCTTTTACTTGTCTTGTAGAGCAACTCTGGAGCTGTTTCTGGGTCCAGCTGCTGCAAGAAATCAGCTTGAATGCTTCAGGGGCTGGGGCATGGCCAACATGAGCCCACACTGATGGGGGGTGGGGGTGTATAAAGCGATTTAGGGGTCATCCAAGCGCAACCCCACAAAGGCCGCCATGCCCTGCGTGACCCTTTTCTCTTTTCATATGCAGACGAGGGTTGCAGCCAACTATGCCCACTGCTTGGATGACATCACTATATGCAAATCCATCTGCTGCAGGCCTTCCCCCAGGAATGCTTGCAGTAGTTGTTGCATTTGGTTTGTTGTTTGGGGGTGCTTCAGTATTAGGCAGCCTTCTGCCCTCCCACATTCGTCTGAAAATGTGTTCTCCCTGCAGTTGTTGTTCCCAGATGAGAGTTCCCTTGTGCTTCCTCAGTTGAATCTCCTTAACTTGACAGGGGTGTGCCCGAGCAGCCGCCCTCCACAGCCCTATCCCAACACATACTTATCTTGCATATGAGATCTCTTGATCATGAAGATAGTTCTCACAGGGTGAGGTTCATCCATTACATTTTAAAGTAGGAAGGTACAAATTACATATTCAAATTACATATATGTGCTGGATTCAAATGTTTTCCCCCCTTCCTTTCTCAATTGTGCCCATCAGCAGCTATTCTAATGTTGCTGCCAATGGGTGTGACGCATTCATTTCTTCTGTGGGGTACACTGGACTCCACAAGGATTCACATTGTATATGTACACCAGAGTAGGATCTTGATCTGAGGCACCAACAGGCTCAAAGCTTTTGACTGTTCCCAAGATGCTCAGCGCCCCCTCCTCTATAACCTCGCTTCCATGAACAGGGAGCTCAGTTTGTAGTTGGTGCCTTCAGTAGCAGGCCACTTAACAGGGGGCTGCCTCAGGCAGCCTATTCTTAGCTATTAATTTTGGCAAGAAAAGAAGAACTTTTTTTATAAGAATCTACAAGGGCTGCAGCAGGCTAGGTCTAATAGACCTCTTTACTGCAGCTCCATCACTCCCAGTGGCGCAGTATACTCCCGTGCCCCGGTTGCTGGGTCACTGCAGCGGAGGCTCCGGTTTCTTCCTAAGGTCAGTCACACACACACCGCCCTCCGGGATCACGAGGCCGCTGATGGGGGCGGGCCGTGTGCGCACTGGCGTGGACACTGATTACTGGGCAGCCGCTCCACTAGCCACCTTGACAGGCAGAGGCGGTCACTGGGCAGGAGGAGTCGGGCCAGCGGCGTTGTGCCGCCATTTTGGGGGCACAGTCAGGACAACGCAGACATGACCGGACCGTATGGGGGCGGGCTGTGACGGCTGCGTGACCCGGACAGCAACGGGCCTTATTTACTAAAATCTCAGATAAATTTTATGGCATTTATGTGCAGTCTAGTTTGCACAGTTGATAGAGTGTTGATCTTGCACTATCAATGTAAGCCTCACATAGGTTTGATACACATGTAAGTTTGTTTTTATTTTACTACATTGTGGTTTGTGGCTCTATACCATGTAATGCATGTCTTTTAACAGTAGTCAAGTCTTCCAATGTGCTTGTTAGTGAAACCCAATAGATAGCTTTATTTTATTTTGTTTCTTCAAATATTGAATGCATATATCTTATAACTTTTTTTTTTTTCAATATACAGGTTGAGTATCTGTATATACATTTTTATTATAAGATTTTCAATGACAGAAGTACATCCAAGTTGCAGATTATGGATTGTGAAGGACAAATCAACCATATAAACAATTTAAGCAATTTAAATTGCATGCAGGTAGTAGAATATCAAACTCCTTGGATGAGAGTTGGTCGTAATAAACTAGGATAGAAAAGAATAAAGTAGAAAATAAGATTTTAAACCTACCGGTAAATCTTTTTCTCGTAGTCCGTAGAGGATGCTGGGGACTCCGTAAGGACCATGGGGATAGACGGGCTCCACAGGAGACATGGGCACTTTAAGAAAGACTTTAGTTCTGGGTGTGCACTGGCTCCTCCCTCTATGCCACAGTTAGAGAAACTGTGCCCAGAGGAGACGGACAGTATGAGGAAAGGATTTTGTTAATCCAGGGCAAGATTCATACCAGCCACACCAATCACACCGTATAACTTGTGATAAACTACCCAGTTATCAGTATGAAAAAACAACATAGCATCAGTGCAGGACCGATGCAACTATAACATAACCCTTATTGAAGCAATAACTATATACAAGTATTGCAGAAGTAGTCCGCACTTGGGACGGGCGCCCAGCATCCTCTACGGACTACGAGAAAAAGATTTACCAGTAGGTTTAAAATCTTATTTTCTCTAACGTCCTAGAGGATGCTGGGGACTCCGTAAGGACCATGGGGATTATACCAAAACGGGCGGGAGAGTGCGGATGACTCTGCAGCACCGATTGAGCAAACATGAGTTCCTCCTCAGCCAGGGTATCAAACTTATAGTATTTTGCAAAGGTGTGTGAACCCGACCAAGTAGCAGCTTGACACAGCTGTAGTGCCGAGACCCCTCGGGCAGCCGCCCAAGAAGAGCCCACTTTCCTCGTGGAATGGGCCTTGACCGATTTCAGTAACTGCAATCCAGCCATAGAATGCGCTTGCTGAATCGTGTTACAAATCCGGCGAGCAATAGCCTGCTTTGAAGCAGGGGCACCAATCTTGTTGGTTGCATACAGGACAAACAGCGCTTCAGTTTTCCTGACTCTAGCCATCCTGGCCACGTAAATTTTCAAAGCCCTAACCACATCAAGTAACTCGGAATCCTCCAAGTCACGCGTAGCCACAGGCACCACAATAGGTTGGTTCATATGAAAAGATGAGACCACTTTTGGTAGGAATTGAGGACGGGTCTGCATTTCCGCTCTATCCACATGGAATACCAAATATGGGCTTTTATGTGACAAAGCCGCTAATTCCGACACTCGCCTAGCCGAAGCCAAGGCTAATAACATGACCACCTTCCATGTGAGATATTTTAACTCCACTGTTTTAAGTGGTTCAAACCAGTGTAATTTTAGAAAACTTAACACCACGTTAAGGTCCCAAGGTGCCACCGGAGGCACAAAAGGAGGCTGAATATGCAGCACTCCTTTTACAAAAGTCTGAACTTCTGGAAGAGAAGCCAATTCTTTTTGAAAGAAAATGGATAAGGCCGAAATCTGGACCTTAATAGAGCCTAATTTTAGGCCCAAATTCACTCCAGTTTGTAGGAAGTGAAGGAAACGGCCCAGATGGAATTCTTCCGTAGGAGCATTCCTGGCCTCACACCAAGAAACATAATTTCGCCATATACGGTGTAATGTTTTAACGTTACATCCTTCCTAGCCTTTATCAGCGTAGGGATGACCTCAACCGGAATGCTAGGATCCGGCATTCAACCGCCATGCCGTCAAACGCAGCCGCGGTAAGTCTTGGAACAGACAGGGCCCCTGATGCAACAGGTCCTGTCTTAGAGGGAGAGGCCACAGATCTTCTGTGAGCATTTCCTGCAGATCCGGATACCAGGTCCTCCGTGGCCAATCTGGAACAATGAGGATTGTTCTCACTCCTCTTTGTCTTATTATCCTCAACACCTTGGGTACGAGAGGAAGAGGAGGAAATACCGACCGGAACACCCACAGTGTCACTAGGGCGTCTACAGCTACTGCCTGAGGGTCTCTTGACCTTGCGCAATACCTCTGTAGCTTTTTGTTGAGCCGGGACGGCATCATGTCTATCTGTGGCAGTTCCCACCGACTTGTAATCTGTGCAAAGACTTCCTGATGAAGTCCCCACTCTCCCGGATGTAGGTCGTGTCTGCTGAGGATGTCTGCTTCCCAGTTGTCCACTCCCGGAATGAACACTGCTGACAGTGCGCTTGCGTGATTCTCCACCCAGCGAAGAATTCTGGTGGCTTGTGCCATCGCCACTCTGCTTCTTGTGCCGCCTTGGCGGTTTACATGAGCCACTGCGGTGACGTTGTCTGACTGGATCAGAACCGGTTGGTCGCAAAGTAAGGTCTCCGCTTGACGTAGGGCGTTGTATATGGCCCTTAGTTCCAGGATGTTGATGTGAAGACAAGTCTCTTGACTTGACCAAAGACCTTGGAAATTTCTTCCCTGTGTGACTGCTCCCCAACCTTGGAGGCTTGCGTCTGTGGTCACCAGGATCCAGCCCTGAATGCTGAATCTGCATCCCTCGAGAAGGTGAGCACTCTGCAGCCACCACAAGAGTGATACCCTGACCCTGGGGGACAGGGTGATCAACCAATGCATCTGTAAATGTGACCCGGACCACTTGTCCAGTAGGTCCCATTGGAAAGTCCTCGCATGGAACCTGCCGAATGGAATGGCCTCGTATGATGCCACCATCTTTCCCAGGACTCGAGTGCAGTGATGCACTGACACCTGTTTTGGTTTCAATAGGTTCCTGACAAGAGTCATGAGTTCCTGGGCCTTTTCTATCAGGAGATAAACCTTCTTCTGGTCTGTGTCCAGAATCATGCCCAAGAAAGACAGACGAGTAGTAGGAATCAACTGCGACTTCGGGATATTGAGAATCCAGCCGTGTTGCTGTAACACTTTCAGTGAAAGTGATACGCTGTTCAGCAACTGCTCTCTTGATCTCGCTTTTATGAGATCGCCCAAGTACGGGATAATTGTGACACCTTGCTTGCACAGGAGCACCATCATTTCCGCCATTACCTTGGTGAAAATTCTCAGGGCCATGGAGAGACCAAACAGCAACGTCTGAAATTGGCAATGACAGTCCTGTACCGCAAATCTGAGTTACGCCTGATGAGGTGGATAAATGGGGACATGAAGGTATGCATCCTGTACACAAATGCGGACAACAGGTGTCAAGCCGTGTGTTGCCTTTGTCAAGCTGTAATAAGTAGGGATAAGGACGTTAACCACCTCGGAACATCCTCCCTTATACGTCACCTGCAGCGCATTCATCATAAGTCAGTGACAAGTTCAAAAACTTTGGATGACAGCGGAAGCAGTCCACTAACCACTAAATCCCTTCCTCTTGTAACCAAGCTCCTGCAAACCACACCACCAACTCCCTCAGTGTCAATTTCCTCCTTAGACAGGAGAGCCAATAGTCCTGCAGGCCATGTCACTGGCAAGTCTGACGAGTCCTCTCCTGCCTGGGATTCCTCCGATGCATCCTTGAGTGTAACGCCTACTGCTGCTGGCGCTGCTGTTGTTGCTGCTGGGAGTCGATCGTCATCCCAGAGGGGAAGTCGGAAGACCACTTGTACTTCTTCCAGTAAGCAATTGACTGTCCAACAGTCCTTTGCGAGGAAGATGAAATATCACAGCAGTCATCCTGCTGCAAAGCGGATAACTCAGGTCTGGGTGGTGAAAAACGTGGTTCCGGTATCCATCGTTAATTTAGAGGCAACTAGAGACTTGATTGAGGTACTGTGTCCACGGTACCAAATACCCTCTAGGTTCCATTTCTCTAGGCAGGCGATACCGAAAATGTACACAGACCTCAGAAAAAGAGTCACCAGTGTCCTAAAAAATGCAGTTGTACCCAATGTCCACTTGTCTGTGGTTAAGTGGAGCAGGGCAGACTCAGGACTATATGACTGTGACAGCCCACTGGGTAGATGTATTGCCTCCCGCAGCAAGAACAGCAGCGGCGGCACCAGTAGCAGCATCTCGCAATTGCCAACTCGTTCCTAGGCAGGCTACGCTTTGTATCACCGCTTTCCATAAGAGGCACACAGCTGACAACCTCTTACGGAAACTGAGGAACATCATCGCAGAATGGCTTACCCCAATTGAACTCTCCTGGGGATTTGTGACATCGGACAACGCCACCAATATTGTGCGTGCATTACATCTGGGCAAATTCCAGCACGTCCCATGTTTTGCACATACATTGAACTTGGTGGTGCAGAATTATTTAAAAAACGACAGGGGCGTGCAAGAGATGCTGTCGGTGGCCCGAAGAATTGCGGGCCACTTTCTGCCTTCAGCCACCGCATGCCGAAGACTGGAGCACCACCAAACATTCCTGAACCTGCCCTGCCATCATCTGAAGCAAGAGGTGGTAACGAGGTGGAATTCAACCCTCTATATGCTTCAGAGGATGGAGGAGCAGCAAAAGGCCATTCAAGCCTATACATCTGCCCACGATATAGGCAAAGGAGGGGGAATGCACCTGACTCAAGCGCAGTGGAGAATGATTTCAACGTTGTGCAAGGTTCTGCAACCCTTTGAACTTTCCACACGTGAAGTCAGTTCAGACACTGCCAGCCTGAGTCAGGTCATTCCCCTCATCAGGCTTTTGCAGAAGAAGCTGGAGACATTGAAGGAGGAGCTAAAACAGAGCGATTCAACTAGGCATGTGGGACTTGTGGATGGAGCCCTTAATTTGCTTAACCAGGATTCAATCTGTTGAAATCAGAGCACTACATTTTGGCCGCCGTGCTCGATCCTAGATTTAAAACCTACATTGTATCTCTCTTTCCGGCAGACACAAGTCTGCAGAGGTTCAAAGACCTGCTGGTGAGAAAATTGTCAAGTCAAGCGGAACGTGACCCGTCAACAGCTCCTCCTTCACATTCTCCCGCAACTGGGGGTGCGAGGAAAAGGCTAAGAATTCCGAGCCCACCCGCTGGCGGTGATGCAGGGCAGTCTGGAGTGAGTGCTGACATCTGGTCCAGACTGAAGGACCTGGCAACGATTACTGACATGTCGTCTACTGTCACTGCATATGATTCTGTCACCTTTGAAAGAATGGTGGAGAAAAAGAGGCAATTTGGAGGCCCTTGCACAAACTGGCTTTATTCTACCTAAGTTGCCCTCCCTCCAGTGTGTACTCCGAAAGAGTGTTTAGTGCGGCCGCTCACCTTGTCAGCAATCGGCGTACAAGGTTACTTCCAGAAAATGTGGAGAAGATGATGATCATCAAAATTAATTATAATCAATTCCTCCGTGGAGACATTCACCAGCAATTGCCTCCAGAAAGTACACAGGGATCTGAGATGGTGGATTCCAGTGGGGACGAATTAATAATCTGTGAGGAGGGGGATGTACACAGTGAAAGGGGTGAGGAATCGGAGGATGATGAGGTGGACATCTTGCCTCTGTAGAGCCAGTTTGTGCAAGGAGAGATTGATTGATTCTTTTTTGGTGGGGGCCCAAACCAACCAGTCATTTCAGTCAGTCGTGTGGCAGACCCTGTCGCTGAAATGATGGGTTCGTCAATGTTTTTCTTTTCAATCTAAACCCCTGCAGTTTTCTGTAAGCATCTGCTTCGCTATGATGATCAACAAGTCACAAGGGAAAACACTCAGGGCTGGAGGCGTAGATCTTAGGACCAGCTGCTACAAGCATGGCAGAGGTGTCACTATCACTGGTGACACCCAGAGAGGCGGCGAGGGAGATTGTAATGCAGTGCGCGCAGATAAGCAGCGCAATGGTAAAAAGGAGGCATGGTCTCATAGGTAGGGGCGTGGCCTGAATCACCATTTTGTTGCTGCGGGTATCCCGGGGGTTGGGGGCTGTACCCGGGGACTAGTGTGTGAGTGGTGCTGGCTCCTGCACAGTGACAGAAACTGGGTATTGCACGTAATGTCACAGTGAAACACCCATATTCTGTCACTGAAGAAGAGCCGGCACTTTTGTGTCACCCCACTTGGCGGGTGACACTCGGGTGTGTGCCGCAACCCCGTTGTGATGCCACTGACCCATGGGAAGCTTTACGTGGCTTACCCATGTGTTAGTAGCCCCAAGCATCTTTTGTGTTAGTCCCTGAAGAAAAACTTCAAATATTGTTTACAATTTTGTAATCAATGGCCTAATTCAGTAAGGATTGCAAATTCTGCTAAGTAACAGAATTTGCAATCCTTTGGTTCGCATGCTGGGGCCACCCATCACAGGGCATGGCCTCCCAGCATGCCGCCTCCCTTCTTGACCACGCTGAAATTGCAGTCTCAGTGCAGTTCAGCGTGATCATAAAAAATGGGTTAGCCTCCTGTTGGTGCAGACTGTACGTGTGCGCAGGAAGCCGCCACCATTTTTGTGATCGCAACGGCTGCATGTGATGTCATGCAGCCGCTCTGACCACGCATCCTGTTTCTCCGTTGAAGCCCTGCCCCCGCACCGCTCCATCTCCGACTTTGAAATGGAGTGTTGCTGACCCCCCCCCCCAGCATTTTTTTTTTGCCAGCATATTTTTTTTCTCTGCAACCCACTACTAAATTGTGCTTCCTAGCTGTTTTTAATAAAATCACTGAATCAAATCTAACTCTGATTACATCAGAGAAGGCCAGGTACCCTACACAATAAGAGGGGGTTTGAAATTTTGACTTGTCTACTTAAATATCACCAAAATCTGATCACAAGGTCAATTACATTCCTGGGTGGGATTGAACCACCAACCTTTTGGTTAATAGCCTTACACACTAACCAATTGCACCACAGAGACACTTTGCAAAAAGTACATACTGACAAAGGCTAATAAGCATTCATCAAGAACGTTTCCTAGAAAAACTTTAAAAAGTCAATAATCTGGAGAGTTTTTGTAAGATGTTTCTTCCATCAACCAATGAAGAAACACATTGGTACTTTCCCATGATGAGTGAGTGCTTCAGGATCTCTTGCACTTACATGTGCAGCAGAGTACTGCAATGGAAGCATGCTGGGCCCATAACCCAGAGATAGGCAGATTGAAACTATCCTTTGCTATATGCATTTTTTTTGTTAATTAAAGTAATCCAAAACTGGGATTGATATTTTTGCTCTTTTATTTTTACTTAAAGTACAATAACTTTTACCATTTTAATTTGTTTTAATAGTATATTGACAGTATTGTTTTCTTTCAAAAATCCACTTAATTTTCTTTACCCTATTATTAAAATGGTAATTGACAAAAACAAACTACATTGTCACCAGAAGAGCAATACAAAATGTACAAGTGATATATTAAAATCATCTTTCCAGCTTGAATTTCAATGATGCATTTGGGCAACGATTTTGTGAGAAACATCTTCACCCTTAAATAAAGATTTTCTTAATTCCTTACCTGTGTGCTAATTAGATATCACCTTGTTTTCACATTAAACAGACTTCCACATGAGAAAGCAGCAAGGATGCAGTGGCGTTAATGTTTCCTGGTGTCAACCTGTATTATTTCAGTAGACATTGAAATGAGGATGCATCTTGCTGCCTTTCCAATGAAGCAAGTTTAATTTAGTAATAGGTGAAAAACCATCCCTACAAAGGTGTTAATCAGAGACTTGGCTTTGTGGACACTTTTCAGAGAACAAATTTGTTATCATAAAAATAAACCAGAAAATGAAGAGCTGTTTAATCACTCAATTGGATTTTTTTGCCAGCATATTTTTTTTCTCTGCAACCTACTGCTAAATTGTGCTTCCTAGCTGTTTTTTATAAAATCACTGAATCAAATCTAACTCTGATAACATCAGAGAAGGCCAGGTACCCTACACAATAAGAGGGGGTTTGAAATTTTGACTTATCTACTTAAAGATCACCAAAATCTGAACACAAGGTCAATTACGTCCCTGGGTGGGATTGAACCACCAACCTTTTGGTTAATAGCCTTACACACTAACCAATTGCGCCACAGAGACACTTTGCGAAAGTACATACTGACAAAGGCTAATAAGCATTCATCTAGAACGTTTCCTAGAAAAACTTTAAAAAGTCAATAATCTGGAGAGTTTTTGTAAGATGTTTCTTCCATCAACCAATGAAGAAACACATTGGTACTTTCCCATGATGAGTGAGTGCTTCAGGATCTCTTGCACTTACATGTGCAGCAGAGTACTGCAATGGAAGCATGCTGGGCCCATAACCCAGAGGTAGGCAGATTGAAACTATCCTTTGCTATATGCATTTTTTTTGTTAATTAAAGTAATCCAAAACTGGGATTGATATTTTGGCTCTTTTATTTTTACTTAAAGTACAATAACTTTTACCATTTTAATTTGTTTTGATAGTATATTGACAGTATTGTTTTCTTTCAAAAATCCACTTAATTTTCTTTACCCTATTATTAAAATGGTAATTGACAAAAACAAACTACATTGTCACCAGAAGAGCAATACAAAATGTACAAGTGATATATTAAAATCATCTTTCCAGCTTGAATTTCAATGATGCATTGGGGCAACGATTTTGTGAGAAACATCTTCACCCTTAAATAAAGATTTTCTTAATTCCTTACCTGTGTGCTAATTAGATATCACCTTGTTTTCACATTAAACAGACTTCCACATGAGAAAGCAGCAAGGATGCAGTGGCGTTAATGTTTCCTGGTGTCAACCTGTATTATTTCAGTAGACATTGAAATGAGGATGCATCTTGCTGCCTTTCCAATGAAGCAAGTTTAATTTAGTAATAGGTGAAAAACCATCCCTACAAAGGTGTTAATCAGAGACTTGGCTTTGTGGACACTTTTCAGAGAACAAATTTGTTAGCATAAAAATAAAGCCAGAAAATGAAGAGCTGTTTAATCACTCAATTGGATTTTTTTGCCAGCATATTTTTTTTATCTGCAACCCACTGCTAAATTGTGCTTCCTAGCTGTTTTTTATAAAATCACTGAATCAAATCTAACTCTGATTACATCAGAGAAGGCCAGGTACCCTACACAATAAGAGGGGGTTTGAAATTTTGACTTGTCTACTTAAATATCACCAAAATCTGATCACAAGGTCAATTACATTCCTGGGTGGGATTGAACCACCAACCTTTTGTTAATAGCCTTACACACTAACCAATTGCGCCACAGAGACACTTTGCAAAAGAACATACTGACAAAGGCTAATACATTCATCTAGAACGTTTCCTAGAAAAACTTTAAAAAGTCAATAATCTGGAGAGTTTTTGTAAGATGTTTCTTCCATCAACCAACGAAGAAACACATTGGTACTTTCCCATGATGAGTGAGTGCTTCAGGATCTCTTGCACTTACATGTGCAGCAGAGTACTGCAATGGAAGCATGCTGGGCCCATAACCCAGAGGTAGGCAGATTGAAATTATCCTTTGCTATATGCATTTTTTTGTTAATTAAAGTAATTCAAAACTGGGATTGATATTTTTGCTCTTTTATTTTTACTTAAAGTACAATAACTTTTACCATTTTAATTTGTTTTAATAGTATATTGACAGTATTGTTTTCTTTCAAAAATCCACTTAATTTTCTTTACCCTATTATTAAAATGGTAATTGACAAAAACAAACTACATTGTCACCAGAAGAGCAATACAAAATGTACAAGTGATATATTAAAATCATCTTTCCAGCTTGAATTTCAATGATGCATTGGGGCAACGATTTTGTGAGAAACATCTTCACCCTTAAATAAAGATTTTCTTAATTCCTTACCTGTGTGCTAATTAGATATCACCTTGTTTTCACATTAAACAGACTTCCACATGAGAAAGCAGCAAGGATGCAGTGGCGTTAATGTTTCCTGGTGTCAACCTGTATTATTTCAGTAGACATTGAAATGAGGATGCATCTTGCTGCCTTTCCAATGAAGCAAGTTTAATTTAGTAATAGGTGAAAAACCATCCCTACAAAGGTGTTAATCAGAGACTTGGCTTTGTGGACACTTTTCAGAGAACAAATTTGTTAGCATAAAAATAAAGCCAGAAATGAAGAGCTGTTTAATCACTCAATTGGATTTTTTTGCCAGCATATTTCTTTTTCTCTGCAACCCACTGCTAAATTGTGCTTCCTAGCTGTTTTTATAAAATCACTGAATCAAATCTAACTCTGATTACATCAGAGAAGGCTAGGTACCCTACACAATAAGAGGGGGTTTGAAATTTTGACTTGTCTACTTAAATATCACCAAAATCTGATCACAAGGTCAATTACGTCCCTGGGTAGGATGTAACCACCAACCTTTTGGTTAATAGCCGTACACACTAACCAATTGCGCCACAGAGACACTTTGCAAAAAGTACATACTGACAAAGGCTAATAAGCATTCATCTAGAACATATCCTAGAAAAACTTTAAAAAGTCAATAATCTGGAGAGTTTTTGAAAGATGTTTCTTCCATCAACCAACAAAGAAACACATTGGTACTTTCCCATGATGAGTGAGTGCTTCAGGATCTCTTGCACTTACATGTGCAGCAGAGTACTCCAATGGAAGCATGCTGGGCCCATAACCCAGAGGTAGGCAGATTGAAACTATCCTTTGTTATATGCATTTTTTTTGTTAATTAAAGTAATCCAAAACTGGGATGGATATTTTTGCTCTTTTATTTTTACTTAAAGTACAATAACTTTTACCATTTTAATTTGTTTTAATAGTATATTGACAGTATTGTTTTCTTTCAAAAATCCACTTAATTTTCTTTACCCAATTATTAAAATGGTAATTGACAAAAACAAACTACATTGTCACCAGAAGAGCAATACAAAATGTACAAGTGATATATTAAAATCATCTTTCCAGGTTGAATTTCAATGATGCATTGGGGCAACGATTTTGTGAGAAACATCTTCACCCTTAAATAAAGATTTTCTTAATTCCTTACCTGTGTGCTAATTAGATATCACCTTGTTTTCACATTAAACAGACTTCCACATGAGAAAGCAGCAAGGATGCAGTGGCGTTAATGTTTCCTGGTGTCAACCTGTATTATTTCAGTAGACATTGAAATGAGGATGCATCTTGCTGCCTTTCCAATGAAGCAAGTTTAATTTAGTAATAGGTGAAAAACCATCCTTACAAAGGTGTTAATCAGAGACTTAGCTTTGTGGACACTTTTCAGAGAACAAATTTGTTAGCATAAAAATAAAGCCAGAAAATGAAGAGCTGTTTATTCACTCAATTGGATTTTTCTGCCAGCATATTTTTTTTCTCTGCAACCTACTGCTAAATTGTGCTTCCTAGCTGTTTTTATAAAATCACTGAATCAAATCTAACTCTGATTACATCAGGGAAGGCCAGGTACCCACACCATAACAGGGGGTTTGAAATTTTGACTTGTCTACTTAAATATCACCAAAATCTGATCACAAGGTCAATTACATTCCTGGGTGGGATTGAACCACCAACCTTTTGGTTAATAGCCGAACACACTAACCGATTGCGCCACTGAGACACTTTGCAAAAAGTACATACTGACAAAGGCTAATAAGCATTCATCTAGAACGTTTCCTAGAAAAACTTTAAAAAATCAATAATCTGGAGAGTTTTTGTAAGATGTTTCTTCCATCAACCAACGAAGAAACACATTGGTACTTTCCCACGATGAGTGAGTGCTTCAGGATCTCTTGCACTTACATGTGCAGCAGAGTACTGCAATGGAAGCATGCTGGGCCGATAACCCAGAGGTAGGCAGATTGAAACTATCCTCTGCTATATGCATTTTTTTTTAATTAAAGTAATCCAAAATTGGGATTGATATTTTGGCTCTTTTATTTTTACTTAAAGTACAATAACTTTTACCATTTTAATTTGTTTTAATAGTATATTGACAGTATTGTTTTCTTTCAAAAATCCACTTAATTTTCTTTACCCTATTATTAAAATGGTAATTGACAAAAACAAACTACATTGTCACCAGAAGAGCAATACAAAATGTACAAGTGATATATTAAAATCATCTTTCCAGCTTGAATTTCAATGATGCATTTGGGCAACGATTTTGTGAGAAACATCTTCACCCTTAAATAAAGATTTTCTTAATTCCTTACCTGTGTGCTAATTAGATATCACCTTGTTTTCACATTAAACAGACTTCCACATGAGAAAGCAGCAAGGATGCAGTGGCGTTAATGTTTCCTGGTGTCAACCTGTATTATTTCAGTAGACATTGAAATGAGGATGCATCTTGCTGCCTTTCCAATGAAGCAAGTTTAATTTAGTAATAGGTGAAAAACCATCCCTACAAAGGTGTTAATCAGAGACTTGGCTTTGTGGACACTTTTCAGAGAACAAATTTGTTAGCATAAAAATAAAGCCAGAAATGAAGAGCTGTTTAATCACTCAATTGGATTTTTTTGCCAGCATATTTCTTTTTCTCTGCAACCCACTGCTAAATTGTGCTTCCTAGCTGTTTTTATAAAATCACTGAATCAAATCTAACTCTGATAACATCAGAGAAGGCCAGGTACCCTACACAATAAGAGGGGGTTTGAAATTTTGACTTATCTACTTAAAGATCACCAAAATCTGAACACAAGGTCAATTACGTCCCTGGGTGGGATTGAACCACCAACATTTTGGTTAATAGCCTTACACACTAACCAATTGCGCCACAGAGACACTTTGCAAAAGTACATACTGACAAAGGCTAATAAGCATTCATCTAGAACGTTTCCTAGAAAAACTTTAAAAAGTCAATAATCTGGAGAGTTTTTGTAAGATGTTTCTTCCATCAACCAATGAAGAAACACATTGGTACTTTCCCATGATGAGTGAGTGCTTCAGGATCTCTTGCACTTACATGTGCAGCAGAGTACTGCAATGGAAGCATGCTGGGCCCATAACCCAGAGGTAGGCAGATTGAAACTATCCTTTGCTATATGCATTTTTTTTGTTAATTAAAGTAATCCAAAACTGGGATTGATATTTTGGCTCTTTTATTTTTACTTAAAGTACAATAACTTTTACCATTTTAATTTGTTTTGATAGTATATTGACAGTATTGTTTTCTTTCAAAAATCCACTTAATTTTCTTTACCCTATTATTAAAATGGTAATTGACAAAAACAAACTACATTGTCACCAGAAGAGCAATACAAAATGTACAAGTGATATATTAAAATCATCTTTCCAGCTTGAATTTCAATGATGCATTGGGGCAACGATTTTGTGAGAAACATCTTCACCCTTAAATAAAGATTTTCTTAATTCCTTACCTGTGTGCTAATTAGATATCACCTTGTTTTCACATTAAACAGACTTCCACATGAGAAAGCAGCAAGGATGCAGTGGCGTTAATGTTTCCTGGTGTCAACCTGTATTATTTCAGTAGACATTGAAATGAGGATGCATCTTGCTGCCTTTCCAATGAAGCAAGTTTAATTTAGTAATAGGTGAAAAACCATCCCTACAAAGGTGTTAATCAGAGACTTGGCTTTGTGGACACTTTTCAGAGAACAAATTTGTTAGCATAAAAATAAAGCCAGAAAATGAAGAGCTGTTTAATCACTCAATTGGATTTTTTTGCCAGCATATTTTTTTTATCTGCAACCCACTGCTAAATTGTGCTTCCTAGCTGTTTTTTATAAAATCACTGAATCAAATCTAACTCTGATTACATCAGAGAAGGCCAGGTACCCTACACAATAAGAGGGGGTTTGAAATTTTGACTTGTCTACTTAAATATCACCAAAATCTGATCACAAGGTCAATTACATTCCTGGGTGGGATTGAACCACCAACCTTTTGTTAATAGCCTTACACACTAACCAATTGCGCCACAGAGACACTTTGCAAAAGTACATACTGACAAAGGCTAATACATTCATCTAGAACGTTTCCTAGAAAAACTTTAAAAAGTCAATAATCTGGAGAGTTTTTGTAAGATGTTTCTTCCATCAACCAACGAAGAAACACATTGGTACTTTCCCATGATGAGTGAGTGCTTCAGGATCTCTTGCACTTACATGTGCAGCAGAGTACTGCAATGGAAGCATGCTGGGCCCATAACCCAGAGGTAGGCAGATTGAAATTATCCTTTGCTATATGCATTTTTTTTGTTAATTAAAGTAATTCAAAACTGGGATTGATATTTTTGCTCTTTTATTTTTACTTAAAGTACAATAACTTTTACCATTTTAATTTGTTTTAATAGTATATTGACAGTATTGTTTTCTTTCAAAAATCCACTTAATTTTCTTTACCCTATTATTAAAATGGTAATTGACAAAAACAAACTACATTGTCACCAGAAGAGCAATACAAAATGTACAAGTGATATATTAAAATCATCTTTCCAGCTTGAATTTCAATGATGCATTGGGGCAACGATTTTGTGAGAAACATCTTCACCCTTAAATAAAGATTTTCTTAATTCCTTACCTGTGTGCTAATTAGATATCACCTTGTTTTCACATTAAACAGACTTCCACATGAGAAAGCAGCAAGGATGCAGTGGCGTTAATGTTTCCTGGTGTCAACCTGTATTATTTCAGTAGACATTGAAATGAGGATGCATCTTGCTGCCTTTCCAATGAAGCAAGTTTAATTTAGTAATAGGTGAAAAACCATCCTTACAAAGGTGTTAATCAGAGACTTGGCTTTGTGGACACTTTTCAGAGAACAAATTTGTTAGCATAAAAATAAAGCCAGAAAATGAAGAGCTGTTTATTCACTCAATTGGATTTTTCTGCCAGCATATTTTTTTTTCTCTGCAACCTACTGCTAAATTGTGCTTCCTAGCTGTTTTTATAAAATCACTGAATCAAATCTAACTCTGATTACATCAGGGAAGGCCAGGTACCCACACCATAACAGGGGGTTTGAAATTTTGACTTGTCTACTTAAATATCACCAAAATCTGATCACAAGGTCAATTACATTCCTGGGTGGGATTGAACCACCAACCTTTTGGTTAATAGCCGAACACACTAACCGATTGCGCCACTGAGACACTTTGCAAAAAGTACATACTGACAAAGGCTAATAAGCATTCATCTAGAACGTTTCCTAGAAAAACTTTAAAAAGTCAATAATCTGGAGAGTTTTTGTAAGATGTTTCTTCCATCAACCAACGAAGAAACACATTGGTACTTTCCCACGATGAGTGAGTGCTTCAGGATCTCTTGCACTTACATGTGCAGCAGAGTACTGCAATGGAAGCATGCTGGGCCGATAACCCAGAGGTAGGCAGATTGAAACTATCCTCTGCTATATGCATTTTTTTTTTATTAAAGTAATCCAAAATTGGGATTGATATTTTGGCTCTTTTATTTTTACTTAAAGTACAATAACTTTTACCATTTTAATTTGTTTTAATAGTATATTGACAGTATTGTTTTCTTTCAAAAATCCACTTAATTTTCTTTACCCTATTATTAAAATGGTAATTGACAAAAACAAACTACATTGTCACCAGAAGAGCAATACAAAATGTACAAGTGATATATTAAAATCATCTTTCCAGCTTGAATTTCAATGATGCATTTGGGCAACGATTTTGTGAGAAACATCTTCACCCTTAAATAAAGATTTTCTTAATTCCTTACCTGTGTGCTAATTAGATATCACCTTGTTTTCACATTAAACAGACTTCCACATGAGAAAGCAGCAAGGATGCAGTGGCGTTAATGTTTCCTGGTGTCAACCTGTATTATTTCAGTAGACATTGAAATGAGGATGCATCTTGCTGCCTTTCCAATGAAGCAAGTTTAATTTAGTAATAGGTGAAAAACCATCCCTACAAAGGTGTTAATCAGAGACTTGGCTTTGTGGACACTTTTCAGAGAACAAATTTGTTATCATAAAAATAAACCAGAAAATGAAGAGCTGTTTAATCACTCAATTGGATTTTTTTGCCAGCATATTTTTTTTCTCTGCAACCTACTGCTAAATTGTGCTTCCTAGCTGTTTTTTTATAAAATCACTGAATCAAATCTAACTCTGATTACATCAGAGAAGGCCAGGTACCCTACACAATAAGAGGGGGTTTGAAATTTTGACTTGTCTACTTAAATATCACCAAAATCTGACCACAAGGTCAATTACATTCCTGGGTGGGATTGAACCACCAACCTTTTGTTAATAGCCTTACACACTAACCAATTGCGCCACAGAGACACTTTGCAAAAGTACATACTGACAAAGGCTAATACATTCATCTAGAACGTTTCCTAGAAAAACTTTAAAAAGTCAATAATCTGGAGAGTTTTTGTAAGATGTTTCTTCCATCAACCAACGAAGAAACACATTGGTACTTTCCCATGATGAGTGAGTGCTTCAGGATCTCTTGCACTTACATGTGCAGCAGAGTACTGCAATGGAAGCATGCTGGGCCCATAACCCAGAGGTAGGCAGATTGAAATTATCCTTTGCTATATGCATTTTTTTTGTTAATTAAAGTAATTCAAAACTGGGATTGATATTTTTGCTCTTTTATTTTTACTTAAAGTACAATAACTTTTACCATTTTAATTTGTTTTAATAGTATATTGACAGTATTGTTTTCTTTCAAAAATCCACTTAATTTTCTTTACCCTATTATTAAAATGGTAATTGACAAAAACAAACTACATTGTCACCAGAAGAGCAATACAAAATGTACAAGTGATATATTAAAATCATCTTTCCAGCTTGAATTTCAATGATGCATTGGGGCAACGATTTTGTGAGAAACATCTTCACCCTTAAATAAAGATTTTCTTAATTCCTTACCTGTGTGCTAATTAGATATCACCTTGTTTTCACATTAAACAGACTTCAACATGAGAAAGCAGCAAGGATGCAGTGGCGTTAATGTTTCCTGGTGTCAACCTGTATTATTTCAGTAGACATTGAAATGAGGATGCATCTTGCTGCCTTTCCAATGAAGCAAGTTTAATTTAGTAATAGGTGAAAAACCATCCCTACAAAGGTGTTAATCAGAGACTTGGCTTTGTGGACACTTTTCAGAGAACAAATTTGTTAGCATAAAAATAAAGCCAGAAATGAAGAGCTGTTTAATCACTCAATTGGATTTTTTTGCCAGCATATTTCTTTTTCTCTGCAACCCACTGCTAAATTGTGCTTCCTAGCTGTTTTTATAAAATCACTGAATCAAATCTAACTCTGATTACATCAGAGAAGGCTAGGTACCCTACACAATAAGAGGGGGTTTGAAATTTTGACTTGTCTACTTAAATATCACCAAAATCTGATCACAAGGTCAATTACGTCCCTGGGTAGGATGTAACCACCAACCTTTTGGTTAATAGCCGTACACACTAACCAATTGCGCCACAGAGACACTTTGCAAAAAGTACATACTGACAAAGGCTAATAAGCATTCATCTAGAACATATCCTAGAAAAACTTTAAAAAGTCAATAATCTGGAGAGTTTTTGAAAGATGTTTCTTCCATCAACCAACAAAGAAACACATTGGTACTTTCCCATGATGAGTGAGTGCTTCAGGATCTCTTGCACTTACATGTGCAGCAGAGTACTCCAATGGAAGCATGCTGGGCCCATAACCCAGAGGTAGGCAGATTGAAACTATCCTTTGTTATATGCATTTTTTTTGTTAATTAAAGTAATCCAAAACTGGGATGGATATTTTTGCTCTTTTATTTTTACTTAAAGTACAATAACTTTTACCATTTTAATTTGTTTTAATAGTATATTGACAGTATTGTTTTCTTTCAAAAATCCACTTAATTTTCTTTACCCTATTATTAAAATGGTAATTGACAAAAACAAACTACATTGTCACCAGAAGAGCAATACAAAATGTACAAGTGATATATTAAAATCATCTTTCCAGCTTGAATTTCAATGATGCATTTGGGCAACGATTTTGTGAGAAACATCTTCACCCTTAAATAAAGATTTTCTTAATTCCTTACCTGTGTGCTAATTAGATATCACCTTGTTTTCACATTAAACAGACTTCCACATGAGAAAGCAGCAAGGATGCAGTGGCGTTAATGTTTCCTGGTGTCAACCTGTATTATTTCAGTAGACATTGAAATGAGGATGCATCTTGCTGCCTTTCCAATGAAGCAAGTTTAATTTAGTAATAGGTGAAAAACCATCCCTACAAAGGTGTTAATCAGAGACTTGGCTTTGTGGACACTTTTCAGAGAACAAATTTGTTATCATAAAAATAAACCAGAAAATGAAGAGCTGTTTAATCACTCAATTGGATTTTTTTGCCAGCATATTTTTTTTCTCTGCAACCTACTGCTAAATTGTGCTTCCTAGCTGTTTTTTATAAAATCACTGAATCAAATCTAACTCTGATTACATCAGAGAAGGCCAGGTACCCTACACAATAAGAGGGGGTTTGAAATTTTGACTTGTCTACTTAAAGATCACCAAAATCTGAACACAAGGTCAATTACGTCCCTGGGTGGGATTGAACCACCAACCTTTTGGTTAATAGCCTTACACACTAACCAATTGCGCCACAGAGACACTTTGCAAAAGTACATACTGACAAAATCTAATAAGCATTCATCTAGAACGTTTCCTAGAAAAACTTTAAAAAGTCAATAATCTGGAGAGTTTTTGTAAGATGTTTCTTCCATCAACCAATGAAGAAACACATTGGTACTTTCCCATGATGAGTGAGTGCTTCAGGATCTTTTGCACTTACATGTGCAGCAGAGTACTGCAATGGAAGCATGCTGGGCCCATAACCCAGAGGTAGGCAGATTGAAACTATCCTTTGCTATATGCATTTTTTTTGTTAATTAAAGTAATCCAAAACTGGGATTGATATTTTGGCTCTTTTATTTTTACTTAAAGTACAATAACTTTTACCATTTTAATTTGTTTTGATAGTATATTGACAGTATTGTTTTCTTTCAAAAATCCACTTAATTTTCTTTACCCTATTATTAAAATGGTAATTGACAAAAACAAACTACATTGTCACCAGAAGAGCAATACAAAATGTACAAGTGATATATTAAAATCATCTTTCCAGCTTGAATTTCAATGATGCATTGGGGCAACGATTTTGTGAGAAACATCTTCACCCTTAAATAAAGATTTTCTTAATTCCTTACCTGTGTGCTAATTAGATATCACCTTGTTTTCACATTAAACAGACTTCCACATGAGAAAGCAGCAAGGATGCAGTGGCGTTAATGTTTCCTGGTGTCAACCTGTATTATTTCAGTAGACATTGAAATGAGGATGCATCTTGCTGCCTTTCCAATGAAGCAAGTTTAATTTAGTAATAGGTGAAAAACCATCCCTACAAAGGTGTTAATCAGAGACTTGGCTTTGTGGACACTTTTCAGAGAACAAATTTGTTATCATAAAAATAAACCAGAAAATGAAGAGCTGTTTAATCACTCAATTGGATTTTTTTGCCAGCATATTTTTTTTCTCTGCAACCTACTGCTAAATTGTGCTTCCTAGCTGTTTTTATAAAATCACTGAATCAAATCTAACTCTGATTACATCAGGGAAGGCCAGGTACCCACACCATAACAGGGGGTTTGAAATTTTGACTTGTCTACTTAAATATCACCAAAATCTGATCACAAGGTCAATTACATCCCTGGGTGGGATTGAACCACCAACCTTTTGGTTAATAGCCGAACACACTAACCGATTGCGCCACTGAGACACTTTGCAAAAAGTACATACTGACAAAGGCTAATAAGCATTCATCTAGAACGTTTCCTAGAAAAACTTTAAAAAGTCAATAATCTGGAGAGTTTTTGTAAGATGTTTCTTCCATCAACCAACGAAGAAACACATTGGTACTTTCCCACGATGAGTGAGTGCTTCAGGATCTCTTGCACTTACATGTGCAGCAGAGTACTGCAATGGAAGCATGCTGGGCCGATAACCCAGAGGTAGGCAGATTGAAACTATCCTCTGCTATATGCATTTTTTTTTAATTAAAGTAATCCAAAATTGGGATTGATATTTTGGCTCTTTTATTTTTACTTAAAGTACAATAACTTTTACCATTTTAATTTGTTTAATAGTATATTGACAGTATTGTTTTCTTTCAAAAATCCACTTAATTTTCTTTACCCTATTATTAAAATGGTAATTGACAAAAACAAACTACATTGTCACCAGAAGAGCAATACAAAATGTACAAGTGATATATTAAAATCATCTTTCCAGCTTGAATTTCAATGATGCATTGGGGCAACGATTTTGTTAGAAACATCTTCACCCTTAAATAAAGATTTTCTTAATTTCACATTAAACAGACTTCCACATGAGAAAGCAGCAAGGATGCAGTGGCGTTAATGTTTCCCGGTGTCAACCTGTATTATTTCAGTAGATATTGAAATGACGATGCATCTTGCTGCCTTTCCAATGAAGCAAGTTTAATTTAGTAATAGGTGAAAAACCATCCCTACAAAGGTGTTAATCAGATACTTGGCTTTGTGGACACTTTTCAGAGAACAAATTTGTTAGCATAAAAATAAAGCCAGAAAATGAAGAGCTGTTTAATCACTCAATTGGATTTTTTGCCAGCATATTTCTTTTTCTCTGCAACCCACTGCTAAATTGTGCTTCCTAGCTGTTTTTTTTATAAAATCACTTAATCAAATCTAACTCTGATTACATCAGAGAAGGCCAGGTACCCTACACCACAAGAGGGGGTTTGAAATTTTGACTTGTCTACTTAAAGATCACCAAAATCTGATAACAAGGTAAATTACGTCCCTGGGTGGGATTGAACCACCAACCTTTTGGATAATAACCGAGCACGCTAACTGATTGCGCCACAGAGACACTTTGCAAACGTACATTCTGACAAACGCTAATAAGCATTCATCTAGAACGTTTCCTAGAAAAACTTTAAAAAGTCAATAATCTGGAGAGTTTTTGTAAGATGTTTCTTCCATCAATCAACGAAGAACATTCAAGCTGATTTCTTGCAGCAGCTGGGCACTGTAACAGCTCCAGAGCTGCTCTGTAAGGCAACTAAAAGGGTGTGGGCCCTGCAGCACTACCTGTAGTTCGCATTGTGCGTTGGAAGGCACAAAGTAAGCAGACGGGAGAAGTCAGGATAGTGCGCAAGGGCATAGAAGGGAGCGGCTCAAGAAAAGAGAAGTGGAAACAGACAGCAAACTAGGCTGGAGAGAGACCTGAGACAAAGAGATCTGAATTATACGAGAGCCGACCAGGGGAAACACAAATTATGCAGTCAAGTTTCCCACATTTGGGGAAATAGCTGGAGCAGCACACACAGAGTGCAATGGGTGAGCCTTGCCCTGGGAGAAGCACCTTCATGATCATAGTATCTCACCTGGCAGGTAAGTAGGAGTTGGGCAAGAGCTGAGGAGGGTCGCTGCTCGGGCAACCCCCTGTCAAGTGAAGGAGATCCAACTGAGGCAGCACAAGAGAACTCTCGAAAGAAGAACAAGGCTAGAGGAAGATCTGAGACACAGAAATCTGGCTTTTACCAGAGCTGACCAGAGGAAAGCACAAACACAGTCCCCCACTACCACAAATAATGCAGTCGAGTTTCCCACATTTGGGGAAATCATAGGAGTCAGCATACCCAGAATGCAATGAATGAACCTCACCCTGGGAGAACAATCTTCATGACCATGGTATCTCCTATGCAAAATAAGTATGATTTGGGATAGAGCTGGGGAGGGCCGCTGCTCAGGCACATCTCTGTCAAGTAAAGGAGATTCAACTGAGGCAGCACAAGGGAACTCTCATCTGGGGACAACAACTGCTGGGAGAACACATATTTTCAGATGAACATGGGAGGGCAGAAGGCTGCCTAATACTGAAGCACCCCCAAACAACAAACCAAATGCAACAACTAGTACAAGCATTCCTGGGGGAAGGCCTACAGCAGATGGATTTGCATATGGTGATGTCATCCAAGCAGTGGGTCAAAGTTGGCTTCAACCCTCGTCTGCATATGAAAAGAAAAAAGGGATGTGCAGGGCATGGCGTCCTTTTGTGGCGCTTGGATGACCCCTAATTCACATTAAACATCTCCACCCTCCTTCGGTGTGGGTCTCATGTTGGCTATGCCCCAGCCCCTGAAGCATTCACGCTGATTTCTTACAGCAGCTGGGCACTGTAACAGCTCCAGAGCTGCTCTGTAAGGCAAGTAAAAGGGTGTGGGCCCTGCAGCACTACCTGTAGTTTGCATTGTGCATTGGAAGGCACAAAGTAAGCAGACGGGAGAAGTCAGGATAGTGCGCAAGGGCATAGAAGGGAGCGGCTCAAGAAAAG